>NW_027507685.1:217947815-218171948 GCF_037356315.1 Lithobates pipiens
CGGCCAGGGGCTCTGAGTGGGCCCGACCCGCTCGCGCCCACACACTCGGCCAGGGGTTCTGACTGGGCCCAACCCGGCTGGGGCTCTGACTGGGCCCGACCTGCGCCCAGACACCCGGCCAACGGCTGTGACTGGGCCCGACCCGCTCACGCCCAGACACCCAGCCAGCCCAACCTGCGCCCAGACACCCGCTTAGACACCCGGCCAGCCCGACCCGTGCCTAGACACCCGGCCAGGGGCTCTGACTGGGCCCGACCCGCTCGCGCCCAAACACCCATCCAGGAGTTCTGACTGGGCCCCATCCGCCCGCGCCCAGACACCCGGCCAGGGTCTCTGACTGGGCCGGACCCCCCGCGCCCAGACACCCGACCAGGGTCTCTGACTGGGCCCGACCCCCCCCATGCCCAGACACCCGGCCAGGGGCTCTGACTAGGCCCGACCCGCCCGTGCCCAGACACTCGGCCAGGGGCTCTGACTGGGCCCCATCCGCCCGCGCCCAGACACCCGGCCAGGGTCTATGACTGGGCCGGACCCCCCGCGCCCAGACACCCGACCAGGGTCTCTGACTGGGCCCGACCCCCCCCACACCCAGACACCCGGCCAGGGGCTCTGACTAGGCCCGACCCGCCCGTGCCCAGACACCCGGCCAGGGCCTCTGACTGGGCCCGACCTGCCCTCGCCCAGACACCTGGCCAGGGCCTCTGACTGGTCCCGATCCGCCCGCGCCCAGACACCGGGCCAGGGCCTCTGATTCCGCCCGATCCGCCTGCACCCAGACACCCGGCCAGGGGCTCTGACTGGGCCCGACCCGCTCGCGCCCAGACACCTGGCCAGGGGCTCCGACTTGGCCCGACGCGCTCGCGCCCAGATACACGCTCAGACACCCGGCCAGCCCGACCCGCGCCCAGACACCCGGCCAGGGGCTCTGACTGGGCCCGTCCGGCTCGCGCCCAGACACCCGGCCAGCCCGACCCACGCCCAGACACCCGGCCAGGGGCTCTGACTGGGCCCGACTGGCTCGCGCCCAGACACGCAGCCAGCCCGACCCGCGCCCAGACACTCGCTCAGACTCCCGGCCAGCCCGACCCGCGCCCAGACACCCGGCCAGGGGCTCTGACTTTGCCCGACCCGCCCACGCCCAGACACCCGGCCAGGGGCTCTGACTTTGCCCGACCCGCCCACGCCCAGACACCCGGCCAGGGGCTCTGACTTGGCCCGACCGACCCCCGCCCAGACACCCTGCCAGGGGCTCTGACTGGGCCCCATCCGCCCGCGCCCAGACACCCGGCCAGGGTCTCTGACTGGGCCGGACCCCCCGCGCCCAGACACCCGACCAGGGTCTCTGACTGGGCCCGACCCCCCCCACACCCAGACACCCGGCCAGGGGCTCTGACTAGGCCCGACCCGCCCGTGCCCAGACACCCGGCCAGGGCCTCTGACTGGGCCCGACCTGCCCTCGCCCAGACACCCGGCCAGGGCCTCTGACTGGTCCCGATCCGCCCGCGCCCAGACACCCGGCACAGGGCCTCTGATTCCGCCCGATCCGCCTGCACCCGGCCAGGGGCTCTGACTGGGCCCGACCCGCCCGCGCCTAGACACCCAGCCATTGGCTCTGACTGGACCCGACCCGCCCGCGCCCAGACACCCGGCCCGGGGCTCTGACTGGGCCCGACCCGTGCCCAGACACCCGGCCAGGGGCTCTGACTGGGCCCGACCCTCGCCCAGACAAACGGCCAGCCTGACCCTCGCCCAGACACCCGGCCAGGGGCTCTGACTGGGCCCGACCCACGCCCAGACACCCGGCCAGGGGCTCTGACTTGACCCGACCCATGCCCAGACACCCGGCCAGGGGCTCTGACTGGGCCCGACCCGACGTGCTGTGCTATGTGCCTCTGCCTTAAAGCGGTTCTGCACCTTTAAAAAAAATATTAAAAAGCCAGCAGCTACAAATATTGCAGCTGCTGACTTTTAATAAATGGACACTTACCTGTCCTAGGGTCCAGCGATGTCGGCGGCAGATGATGAGCGATCGCTCATCTCTCTGCTGCCCCCGCTGCCATCCTCTCTCAGGGAATGGGGAAGTGAAGCGCTGCGGCTTCACTGCCCGATTACCTACTGCGCATGCTTTAAATAGAGGAATTCCGCTCAAGCTTGGCTTGCATACACACGGTCACACAAAAGTTCTCTGAACTTTCAACCGTCAAGAACATGGTGACTGACGTACAATAGGTAAAATGGGGTGAGTGGCGTTACCTAAAATAAATGAATAAAATAAAGGGACCAGAAGTAACCCTCTAATAATCCTATGATAAAGTAGTCACTAAGTGAATAAATACCACAATTATTGTATGTTAAACATAAATGCTTATTCCTGGGTATCCACACCAGCATATGTGAAAACATACAGCTCAGTGCTCCTAAAAGTGTCACCACATATACCAAAATTGGGTTAAAGTGTAAATACCATAGAACTAAAAATTCCAAACCAGTATGTGATACTACTTAAATATCCAACCTAATTAATGAAAGTATGTGAAAAATTAAGTGATAAATGAACCTCCTGCCGAGCAATATGTCTTCTACAAAAGGACAAGAGGTTAAGTGACACTAATTGAGTCCACAAAAAAGTCCAAAAACCAGTAAACATTAAAGTCTGTATAGAAATATATATAAAAAATGATATTGAAGCTCCAAAATAACTAAGTATTCCAAAAAATGTGACCAAAAGTTGTGTTCACAAAGTAAGATAAGGTGACGCTTGTGCTCAGCAGATCAGGTGACGCTTGTGCTTCCCCTCAAGGGTCCCCACTCACCAGCTCCTATTACCCCTGGTGACTTATCCAGCCACACACCGGTAGCCCCTCTCACTGGCTTCTCCAGCTACTGCAGCGAATCAGGAAATCCACACCGATCTTCTTTTTTTAGGACGAGGTTCAGGGTTTACCCACGGATGAATCCTGTGTAGTTGGAGGCAGAAGAACTCCTACAGTGGCCGTGTCTTCTGGATGTAGACTGAGAATGTGTTCACCATGTGGAAGGCTCTAAAATGGCCAACAGTACACCGAGCCAAAAAAATGAAGCACTTTGGGGGGGAATTAGATGGCCAGTGCTGCAAAAAAATAACATTTTGTGATATTCCACCCAAAAGTACCCATAAATCCACCCACAAGAAATGTAAAAATCCGCCCATCACAAAGTTTTATTTTTTTGCTGCACTGGCCATCTAATTCCTCCCCCAAGTGCCCATAAATCCGCCCATCATGTACATGAATTTGTCACGGGGAGCGCGGAGCACATCTGAACAGCTGATGGTAAATCAGCTGTTGTGATGTTACGTACAGCGCATGCGTTGCGCATGCGCCCTTCATCCCAGGCACTACTCCATGGGGGGCATTTCTCGACAGAACACCTGGAGAACTGCACAGGTGTCGTACGTAATACCACAACAGTTGATTTTACGCTCAGCTGTTGTGCCGGCGAGGCGGCGCCTGCTCACAATAGCCGGCTGAAGACATTTTTCAGTCAGATTGTGCTAAGGTACGTTCATGTAGGTGAGGGGCGAAATTTAACATGAAGGGGGCGGATGTTTTCAATGAAGGGCAGTGCTGATCTAACATGAAGGGGGTGGATATTTTCAAGGATGGTCACTGCTGCAAAGATGGGGGCAGAATTGTAAACGTTTAGCTAGCTAAATAGGCCCTCCAGGAAGAATAGCAGATAAAGATTTGTTTAGCAGATTTGTTTGGGCATCGTTAAAAATTCTGCCCCCATCTTTGCAGCACTGGCCATCATTGAAAACATCCGCGCCCTTCATGTTAAATTCCACCCCTAACCTACATGAACACTCCTCGACAGCGCCTAGGCACAATCTGACTGAAAATGTCTTCAGTCGGCTATTGTGCGCAGGCGCCGTCTCGCTGACGCTACAGCTGATCATAAAATCAGCTGTTGTGCTATTACGTACGGCACATGCGCAGTTTGTCCCAGGCACTATTCGATAGTGGGCACTTCGACAGAACACTGATCCAGGTTCCTGCTGCCACCTTGGGGCGGAATATTGTGGCGTTCTCAGGGTGCCCTGCTACAAGGCCTGTGATGAAGCCAGGACCTGACAGGCAGAAGATCAGGCCACCAGCTGACTACCAGGAGGAGAGGTAAGTGAGCCATCACACAAAGGCTGAGCAAAGTCCTTAGTTGTGTGACTGGGGTTGAAATTTGTGAAGAGGGGGTATTTGTGGAGTGTGTGTGGGAGAGTTGGTATTTTTGGAGTGTAAGGGGGGATATTTGTGAAGTGGGGTGTGGGGGGTATTTGTGGAGTGTAGGGGGTAATGCTGGGGTTTAATATTGCATCCGCTGACACCAGTGCTAGCGGTTAATATTGTGTCTGCTGACACCAATGCTGGGGGGAAAGGACAGTTTGCATGCGGCCCCCATTGGATGTGAAAATTGGATGTGAAAAATTGTCCTGTGGGAAAGGTAATTTGAGTTTGAGACCCCTACCCTAGATGTTTAACCCCCTTCCCAGCTAGTGTCATTAGTACAGTGACCACTGTGTTAGTGTTAATGGTTCCCACAAAGGGTCAAATATGTCAGTTAGTGTCCAATTGTCCACCGCAATATCACAGTCCTGCTATACGTCGCTGATCGCTGCCATTGCTAGTATAAAAAAAAAAATTCAGAAATATATCCCATAGTTTCTAGACACTATAACGTAAACCAATCAATATGCGCTTATTGGGATTTTTTACCAAAAACATGTAGCAGAATACATATTGGCCTAAATTTATGAAGAAATTCAAATTTTTGTTTTAAAAAATGTATTGAATGTATGTTATAGCAGAAAGTAAAAAATATATATTTTTTTAAATTGTCAATCTTTTTTTGTTTATAGCGCAAACAATTAAAAAGGCAGAGGGGATCAAATACCACCAAAAGAAAGCTCTATGTGAGGGAAAAAAAGTCATCAATTTTATTTTGGTTCAGTGTTCCACGACCATGCAATTGTCAGTTAAATAACGCAGTGCTATATCGCAAAAAATGGTTATGGCTGTTTACCACGTGATCGGCCGTGATGAAGTCACGACCGATCACAGATGGTCACACCCCCACTGTGCACGGCGCATGCGCGCGATCGCGAGCGCGCCAGTGGCGGAGTGTTCCCCGGGAACACTGCTTGTCACCGACGCTGGTAAACAGGCATTGGCTGGCTGTTTACCCACGTGATCGGCTATGATGCTTTCACAGCCGATCACTAAAATGTAAACAAACCGCTGTAACGAGATGTTACCGGGTTCTCCTCCTCACACACCGATCGCATGTGAGGAGGAGATTGTGGTAACATCTCGTTACCGCTTACAGTGTACACCAACACACTGATTGTGCCCCCCCAATAAAGAGGACCTGTTACTACCCCTCATAATACATGTCACTCACAATCCATCAGAGTACCTGTCACAGTCCATCAGAGTACTTGAGTACCTGTCACAGTCCATCAGAGTACCCGAGTACCTGTCACAGCCCATCAGAGTACCCGAGTACCTGTCCCAGCCCATCAGAGTACCCGAGTACCTGTCATGGCCCATCAGAGGCCCCGAGTACCTGTCATGGCCCATCAGAGGCCCCGAGTACCTGTCACGGCCCATCAGAGGCCCCGAGTACCTGTCACGGTCCATCAGAGTACCTGAGTACCTGTCACAGTCCATCTGAGTACCCGAGTACCTGTCACAGTCCATCTGAGTACCCGAGTACCCGTCACAGTCCATCTGAGTACCCGAGTACCTATCACAGTTCATCTGAGTACCTGTCACAGTTCATCTAAGTACCTGTCACAGTTCATCTGAGTACTTAAGTACCTGTCACAGTTCATCTGAGTACCCGAGTATCTGTCACAGTCCATATGAGTACCTGAGTACCTATCACCGCCCTTCAGAGTACCCAAATACCAGTTACCAGGTCATCAGAGTACCCAAGTACCTGTCACCAGGCCATCAGAGTACCCGAGCTCCAGTCATCAGGCCATCAGAGTACCCGAGTACCTGTCACAGCCCATCAGAGTACCCGAGTACCTGTCACAGCCCATCAGAGTACCCGAGTACCTGTCACGGCCCATCAGAGTACCTGTCACGGCCCATCAGAGTACCCGAGTACCTGTCATGGCACATCAAAGTACCCGAGTACCTGTCACGGCACATCAGAGGACCCGAGTACCTGTCACGGTCCATCAGAGTACCCGAGTACCTGTCACGGGCCATCAGAGTACCCGAGTACCTGTCACAGTCCATCTGAGTACCCGAGTACCTGTCACAGTTCATCTGAGTACCTGAGTACATGTCCCAGTCCATCTGAGTACCCGAGTACCTGTTACAGTTCATCTGAGTACCTGTCACAGTTCATCTGAGTACCTGTCACAGTTCATCTAAGTACCTGTCACAGTTCATCTGAGTACTTAAGTACCTGTCACAGTTCATCTGAGTACTTGAGTACCTGTCACAGTTCATCTGAGTACTTGAGTACCTGTCACAGTTTATCTGAGTACACGAGTATCTGTCACAGTCCATATGAGTACATGAGTACCTATCACCGCCCTTCAGAGTATCCAAATACCAGTCACCAGGTCATCAGAGTACCCAAGTACCTGTCACCAGGCCATCAGAGTACCCAAGTACCTGTCACCAGGCCATCAGAGTACCAGAGTACCTATCTGCAGCCCCTCAGAGTACCCGGGTACCTATTTGCAGCCCATGCCTCATAGAATATATGTTGGGGTCTTTGCTTTCCAAAATTGGGTAATTTTGTGGGTAATTCCACTGTCCTGGTGCTCCAGGACCTTCAAAAGTGTGATAGGTAGGAATGAAATGAGATGTGTCATTTATGCTCCTAGAACACCTGAATGTACTACTTCAATGTTCGGCCTCTGTATGTGGTCAGGCTGTGTAAAAGTCCTACACATGTGGTATCGCCATACTCGGGAGGAGTAGCAGAATGTGTTTTGGGGTTTAATTTTTGCTATATACATGCTATGTGTTAGAAATATCTTATAAATTAACAACTTTGTGTAAAAAAAAAAAACAATTTTTCATTTTTTTCCACATATTCCAAAAACTTCTGGAAAAAAATGAACCATTCAAAAGACTTATTATGCCTCACAGATTATACGTTGGGGTGTTTGCTTTCCAAAATGGGGTAATTTTATGGGAAATTCCATTGTCCTGTTACTCCAGGGCCTTCAAAAGTGTCATAGGTGGTTGAGAAATGAGATGTGTAATTTTTGTTCGTAGAATGCCTGAAGGTGCTACTTCAACAATCAGCTACATTATCGAAGACACCTGCCAAGTCTTATGGGATGTGCTTAACAGCATGGTTATGAAGCGGCCTACACAAGATAATTGGCGTGATATAGCACAAATATTTTGGCGTCGGTGCAATTTCCCAAATTGCATTGGAGCTATAGATGGGAAGCATGTGCGTGTCGTTAAGCCTGTTGGTAGTGGAAGTATGTTCTACAATTACAAAAAATGTTGTTCATTTGTACTTCTTGCTGTTGCCGATGCAAACTACTGCTTCACCTATATCGATATAGGATCCTACGGAAGTAGCTGCGATTCGCGTATTTTTGCAAATTCCTCCTTTGGTGAAAGGCTACGATCTAATCAGCTAGATATTCCTGAGAACTGTCCTCTTCCTGGCACAACTGAACCCCCAATACCCTATGTGTTTGTCGCAGATGAGGCTTTTGCATTGTCGCAACACCTAATGAGGCCTTACTCCAATAGAAATCTGACAACCCCCAAGAAAGTCTTCAATTACCGGCTGACAAGGGCAAGAAGGGTGGTCGAGTGCACGTTTGGAATTCTTGCCAATAAATGACGTTTGTTACATACGCCTATTGCATTAAACATTGAAAATGCAATTACTGCTGTCAAAGCAGCTTGCGTGCTGCACAATTTTGTCCGGGTACGTGACGGGTACCGTTTTGAGGATTCCCTTATGCATGACTTGGAAAGTGCACACATCACTGCTGCAAGGGGATCCTGCGATGGTGCTACTGTTCGTGAAAAGTTTGCATCATACTTTATTTCACCGGCCGGTGAATTAGAATGGCAATTGGATGCCATTTCCTAACTGCATTGCTCACTGCTTTACATCTAGAATTTGCTAATGTTTCTTTTTCTTTAGAGTTCTATAAAGCCCGATGTTATTACGGTTATAATGTTTTCATGCTATGTAATCTTTACTTCATGTAATAAAAATTATATTTTGGTTAATTTTTTTTCTATAATGTAATAATAAAAGAAATCACTATTATTAACGATATTGATCATTCATTATTTACATTTATTAACACTAGCAGTTAACATCAGTGAAAGAATACACAAATGTTCACTATATTCTGGTCCTCCAGTTGTTCTAGAACTAGTGTTGAGTGAACCGGAACTGTAAAGTTAGGGTTACTAAAGAATTTTTTTGTTTTTGGGTCCCGAAACAAAAACTTAACAATTGACTGTTTGTTTGTGTTCGGTTTTGGTGTTCGGTAATGATGGCAAATGATGAAAAGCCATTCAATAAATATTTTAAACAATTGCAATTGCAAGTGGACAATCCACAACTAGTGGCAGGTGACGTGGCAGGTGACTTGGCAGGTGACGTGGCAGGTGACGTGGACGGTGACGTGGCAGGTGACGTGGCAAGTGACGTGGCAAGTGACGTGGCAGGTGGCATGGCAAGTGACGTGGCAGGTGACGTGGCAGGTGACGTGGCAGGTGACGTGGCAAGTGACGTGGCAAGTGACGTGGCAAGTGACGTGGCCGGTGACGTGGCCGGTGACGTGGCAGGTGACGTGGCAGGTGACGTGGCAGGTGACGTGGCAAGTGACGTGGCAGGTGACGTGGCAGGTGACGTGGCAGGTGACGTGGCAAGTGACGTGGCAGGTGACGTGGCAAGTGACGTGGCAAGTGACGTGGCCGGTGACGTGGCAGGTGACGTGGCAAGTGACGTGGCAGCTGACGTGGCAGGTGACGTGGCCGGTGACGTGGCTGGTGACGTGGCAGGTGACGTGGCAAGTGACGTGGCAGGTGACGTGGCAGGTGACGTGGCAGGTGACGTGGCAAGTGACGTGGCAGGTGACGTGGCCGGTGACGTGGCAGGTGACGTGGCAAAAGACGTGGCAAGTGACGTGGCCGGTGACGTGGCAGGTGACGTGGCAGGTGACGTGGCAGGTGACGTGGCAGGTGACGTGGCCGGTGACGTGGCTGGTGACGTGGCAGGTGACGTGGCAAGTGACGTGGCAGGTGACGTGGCAGGTGATGTGGCAGGTGACGTGGCAAGTGACGTGGCAGGTGACGTGGCCGGTGACGTGGCAGGTGACGTGGCAAAAGACGTGGCAAGTGACGTGGCCGGTGACGTGGCAGGTGACGTGGCAAGTGACGTGGCCGGTGACGTGGCAGGTGACGTGGCAGGTGACGTGGCAGGTGACGTGGCAGGTGACGTGGCAAGTGACATGGCAAGTGACGTGGCAGGTGACGTGGCAGGTGACGTGGCAACTAGTCAAACCCGAACATCCTGGTGTCCGCTCAACTCTATCTACAACTACAATTATCATTATGCCTATTCAGCTATGTCAGTGCAGAACACATGCATAATAAATAACAGCATAAATTTAATAAAAAGGTTAAACTTACATTTGTCACTACGATCGGTCGGCAGCATTGTTTCCCAATCTTCAATGGTTAGTCGGCATATTTCCAACCAAGCACTATCCCTCTTGGATTGATCCTTGTAGTTGGGATCTTGCTTATTGTATATGCAGGGCCGCTGCCTCACATGTCTGATTAGAGACTCATTATCCACTGGCTCCCTGTGCTGCACTTCTCTGCGGCCTCGGGATGACATGATATCTCAATTCTTCACTTCAATATTCACTTCTTCACTTCACCTCTCACCTACCCACACCTCACTTCACAGGAAGTGATCTGTGTGTGGGAAGGGGGAGGGCTGCCATAATTGTGTTCTTCTTCCTGTTAAGTCGCTTGCTTATAGACAGTAGGGATGAGCCGAACACCCCCCGGTTCGGTTCGCACCAGAACTTGCGAACGACCCCCGCGTTCGGTAAGAACGTTAGAACCCCATTGAAGTCTATGGGACTCGAACGTTCAAATTGGAAAGTGCTAATTTTAACGGCTAATATGCAAGATAGTGTCCTAAAAAGGGTTTGGGGACCTGCCTCCTGCCTCAGGGGACATGGGTCACTGCAAAAAAAAGTTTTAAAAACTGCCGTTTTGGCGGGAGCACTGATTTTAATGACGATTAAAGTGAAAAAAAAAAAGTGAAATATTCCTTTAAATATGGTGCCTGGGGGGTGTCTGTAGTATGCCTGTGAAGTGCCACGTGTTTCCCGTGTTTAGAACAGTCACTGCACAAAATGACATTAAACGGAAATAACACCATTTAAAACTGCTTGCGGTTTTAATGTTATATCTGGTTCCTGCAATATGGTTGAAAATCATTGAGAAACATGGCATGGGTAGCCCTCCCTGCCCATTACCAGCCTATTTGGGTCTTGTACGCATATTAAGGGGAACCCCGTACCCATATTAAAAAAAGGAAATGCGTGTGGCCCCCAGGCCCTATATACTCAGAACAGCAGTATACAGGCGGTGCAAACAAGACAGGGACTGTGTAGGTTTGTTGTGTTAAGTTGAATCTGTTTGTCATTTTCAACCGGTACATTTTTAAAGTGTAGCTCCAGTCAAAAAAACTATCTTTAAGCTTTTTGGAAAACATAGGGAAGGGTTATCACCCCTGTATAATTTGTTTTGTCGTCCATCTTTTTTCATCTCACTTGCTGCTGTCTCCTTGCGTTTGCAAGTAGGAGATGTTTGTAAGTTGGATGTTTGAAAGTAGGGGCCTGCCCTATATTATAGCGGTATGTACTGGGTACAGAGCACGCAGACAGCACGCACTATCTCCTAACACTACTGACTGCAAGCTCTATTATTAACCACTTGTTAGCCCAATGTTTGCATAAAGTGAAAGATGAAGTTATGCTGAGTAAATAGATATCAAACATGTCACTCTTCAAAATTGCACATGCCCGTGGAATGGCGCCAAACGTCGCTACTTAAAAAATCCCCATAGGCGACGCTTTAATTTTTTTTTTACTGGTTACATGTTTTGAGTTGCAGAGGAGGTCTAGGACTAGAATTATTGCTCTCGCTCTAACATTCTCGGCGATACCTCACATGTGTGGCACATGCGAGCACATGGGGACATGGGCGCTTTAATTTTTATTTTATTTTTTTATTGTTCATTTTACTTTTTTTATTTTAGTTTGACATTTTTTTCCCCAAAAATATATTTTTGATCACTTTTATTCCTATTACAAGAAATGTAAACATCCCTTGTAATAGGAATATGGGGTGACAGGTCCTCTTTACAGTGAAATCTGGGGGGTCAATATGACCCCACATCTCACCTCTAGGCTGGGAAGCCTGAAATAAAAAATAAAAAAAAGATTCTGGCTTTGATCGTACTGGCGAGTTGGTAGAAGCACCGGAGGGCGGTGAGGGATGGGGGGCGTTCACCGAGTATGGCTGGGTATCTCTGAGTATGGCTGGGTATGGCAATTTATGGCAGGGTATTACAGAGTATTGGCGGGGTACTACAGAGTAATAGCAGGGTACTGCAGAGTATTGGGGGGTACTACAGAGTAATGGCAGGGTACTGCAGAGTATTGGGGGTACTGCAGAGTATTGGGGGTACTGCAGAGTAATGGCGGGTACTGCAGAGTAATGGCGGGTACTGCAGAGTATTGGGGGGTACTGCAGAGTATTGGGGGGTACTGCAGAGTAATGGGGGGTACTGCAGCGTAATGAGGGGTACTGCAGAGTAATGGCAGGGTACTGCACTGCAGAGTAATGGCAGGGTACTGCACTGCAGAGTAATGGCGGGGTACTGCACTGCAGAGTAATGGCAGGGTACTGCACTGCAGAGTAATGGCGGGGTACTGCAGAGTAATGGCAGGGTACTGCAGAGTATGCACTGGTATTGCAGAGTATTGGCAGGGAATTGAGGGGTTAAATTCGGTGAGCAGCGATGTGGGCACTGCAGATGCAGCCCACATCGCTGCTGACACCGATCTCTTTCCCCTCCGCTGTACCGATCGGTACAGAGAGGGGAGGGAGGAACAGGCGTCATAACATGACGCCGGTTTGTTTCCAAGTGATCACTCCGTCATTTGACGGAGCAATCACGTGGTAAACGGCCGCTATGAGCGGCCGTTTACCGTGATCCGTGATGCGACCCGGCGGTCACGGATGCTCTCGAGTGCGCACACCTCGGGGCACGCGAGAGCAGAATTCTGGGAGGCCGTTAATTAACGGCCTCTCAGAGTTAAACAACTCCCCTGAAGCCGTTAATCAGCAATGGGCAGTTGTTAAGTGGTTAAAGCTAGATCACTAGCTATATAGGTGAGGTGAATATAGTGGTGTATACTGCAGTCAGGGCACAGACAACAACCACTACACAGCAGCAAGATAGGAAATCAGCCAAAAACGATTGGTGTGTACTGTGTTGAAGGTACACAGAACACCCACTGCTTCAGATGCTAAGTAACACACTACACGAGGCCGCCTCAAAGGCGGCCTTATATAGTGTGGGGCGTGCACTACACAGCCTGAGCTATGATTGGCCACAGGCAGGATGCCTGTGGCCAATCATGGCTCTCCTCGCTGCCGGCGCTGCGATTGGCCAAGCATGCGGGGTCACAGTGCATGCTTGGCCAATCATGGGGCAGCAATGCACTGCGCCACCGCAGTGCATTGTGGTCCGCGCGCGCGTCACTCGAATTTTGACGCAAACGGCCCAAACGTTCGGAATTCGCCGAACGGCCGAACAGCCAATGTTTGAGTCGAACGTACGTTCGACTCGAACACGAAGCTCATCCCTAATAGACAGTGATCCGACTTGTAGGCGACTTGTATTGAAATCTATGGGTACAAGTCGCCTATAAGTCGCCTTGAAGTAGTACAGGAACCTTTTTGGAACTCGCTCCAACTTGAGTAGCGGTCATTAAGACGGCTCTCATTCACTTTAATGCAATTACTAATGTCAAGCGACTTGGGGGGACTTGCGGTCTGACAAGTCGCGTCCCAAGTCGCGGTAGTGTGAACGGGCACTGAGTGTCTCAAGAAATGAGATACACCTGATGTACTGAAGGCCTGATCAGATGTGATCAATTTTCAGTGATTGGCACCATAGTTTGTAGACTCTATAACTTTTACAAAGACCAAATAATATACACTAATGTGGGTTATTTTTACCAAAGATATGTAGCAGTATACATTTTGGCCAAAATGTATGAAGAAAACTTACTAATTAGCAAAAATTTATGACAGAAACAAAGAAAAAGGAATTTTTTCACAAAATTTACGTTTTATTTTATTTATAGCACAAAAAATAGAAAAAAAAACCCTAGTGATTAAATACCACTAAAAGAAAGCTCTATTTGTGTGGAAAAAAGTACGCAAGTTTCATATGAGTGCAGTGTTGCATGACTGAGTAATTGTCATTCAAACTGTGAGAGCGCTGAAAGCTGAAAATTGGTCTGGTCAGGAAGGGGGTGTAAGTGCACGTCACAAAAACCTCTCCGAAGCCCATGTGCCCCAGGACTGCGAGCATATACTGCCAGTCTACCGAATCAAATGCCTTGGCCATGTCAAGTGATACCACCACTCTAGTTCCCACCCTGTCATGTTCAATCTGTAGATGAGCAAACAACCTGTGTAAATTGGTGTCCGTAGATTTTTGTGGGATAAAGCCCGTCTGATCTATGTCCACCAATGAGGTAATAACTTGGGACAGTCTAGTAGCCAACACTTTTGTCAGGATTTTAAGATCTTGATTCAGTAGTGCTATTGGCCTATACGATGAACACGACAGGGGGTCCTTGCCTGGCTTCGGCAGCAAGATCACCTGTGCTTCCAACAGCGAGTCTGGGAGGCACTTGTGTTCTAGACAGTAACTATAGAGTCCTTAATCTAGGCACCAGATCCTCCAGATGTAGCCTATACCATTCAACGCATAAACTGTCAGGCCCGGGAGATTTATGACTAGGGAAGGACCGGATGGCTCTCTCTATTTCTTTTTCAGTTATGTCTGCTTCCAAAAAGTCCCTGTCCGTCGCAGACAGCACAGGGGCTTCCAAAGACGCCAGTTACCTATCCAAATCTAGGGGATTATAAGTCAGGATGGGAGCATACAATGTCTTGTAATACTCCACAAAGGTGTCAAGAATAGCCGTTGGGTCCGTAAGAACGTCCCCCTGATCATTTTTAATGCTGGGTATGTTGGTCTGTACTCTCTGCTCTGCCACCAACATAGCCAGCAACTTACCATTCTTATCCCCCTGCTCAAAAAGGGATTCAGCCAACTTTGTTCTGGATGTGTGAGTTAAATCAGTATAATGTAGTGCTAGTACCCGTCGCGCTTCCAGCAATTCCCTATATGTGACATCAGACTGGTTGTTTGCATGTGCTAAAGCACACACCCTCTCCTTATCCTGCAATTCCTGTTCTTTCTTATTATGAGACCTATGGGCCTGTTTGATGGCCGAAATATAATGACCCCGCATACAGGCCTTGAATGCGTCCCATACTATGGTAGGGTCAGCGGACCCCACATTATCTTCCCAATAATTGCTAAAATGTGGTGCAACCTGAGAGGACACCTCTTCCACCTCCAACCACCCTGGGTTCAACCTCCACCCCCCCCCCCCCCCCCCAGAAACCAAGGTGTGACCGATATGTACCAGCAAAGGCGTATGATCTGAAATACCACCTGCCAAATACTTTGCCCCAGCCACTATCTGTAACATTGATGCATTGGCAAACGCCAAGCCTATCCTCGAGGAGGACCTGTGCGTTTTGGATAGGTGTGAGTAGCCTCTAGTGATGGGGTTCTTCCAACGCCACAATTCCGTCAGGGAAGCCACAACCACCCAGGCAGAGAGGTCAGCCAAAGCCACCCTAGATGCGTTGGAGGAATCCAGAGTGGTGGAGAGTATGGCATTAAAGTCCCCGGCTATAAGGAGAGGAAGGTGCATGTAAGGTGCCAATTTACTCAACAGGTCATACAAGATCTGAATCTGGAAGAGAGGTGGAACATAAACATTAACTAAAACCATCTTGCATGTGTATATATCGGCAACTACAACCAAAAACCTACCTCCCGGATCCGAGATCACATGGTGTATGGTGCAGGGTACCGCCTTACTGATTAGAATCGATACCCCCCTGGAGTAGGTGGAGTATGTTGCATTTATCGCCCTCTGAATCCAGCCTCTGCGTAAGGCCAGCACTCTGCTCCCATCCAGATGCGTCTCCTGCAAGAACACCACATGGGGACTGATCAGTTTTAGAAATTGGAACATTAAAGCTCTACGGAATCTGTCATTTAGGCCTTGGACATTCCAGGAGAGCACATTAAACATTGATCCCGCCATCTTCTCTTATTACCCTTTCAGATAGGCATCGAAGTATAAACCATAACATAGAGAAATACAGTAGATCTTTCCGGGCAAACATGTAGCTATACATACAAAAGGTAATAATACTATTCTGGAGGGCTGCACTTACTAAACACCCCACTCCTTGAACCCCATAAACACCCTGCTGCAGTGTGGCAAACCAACAAAACAGGCACACGCAGCTTATCCCCAAACCTTGTCCAAAAAAAGTCCTGGAAGGAATGACCGGTAAGGCCAGAAGGACTTTCAGACAAAAAACAAAAATTTGAATCAAAAAGGTGTAGAAAAACAAAAACTAACTGTAGTTGCTAACGATAAAATGGCTGTGTGCCCGGAGCTCCAACTCCGCTTCCGACCCGTCAGTCCTTGCTGTAGTTAGCCAGACAGTCCGTACCCCTTCTCAGTCCCCACCATCTGCTGCGCCCAGTTACATATAGGGACATAGGATGCAACAGAGGGCGGTACAGCCCAACATCAGGGTGCCCACAGACACATAGGTAGGAAGAAGGGGCACCAGCCACCAAACTTTTCCCCCCCACCTCCAACCAAGGGGACCAGGCTCCATCAGCAGGTGGAACTCGACAGCGGCATAACGGGTAAGACTCAGCCCGCAGGAGCTAAAATAGCCGAACTCCGGCAAGCAGCCGAGGAAAACAAAACAAAAAAAAGAGAAAAAAAACAAAAGAAAAAGGGCAAAAAGGAGAGAACAAGGACTTCAAACCCGCCCTAGAGCAACCAAGTATGCCTTATCTTGCCTATAATAGAGAACGTACCCAGGCATCTGCTTCTTCAGGGGAATCAAAGAACTTCACCGAACCCTCATGTTGTACCCGCAGCCGACTAGGATAAAGCATGGAGTACTTCAGATCCCTTTCCCGGAGCCGTCTTCTGATGTCTGTAAAGGTCTTGCGTCGTCTCTGCAGGTCAGCCGAGAAATCAGGGTAAAGATGCACCGCCGTATTCTCGAAGGGCAGGGTCTGGTGTTTGCGAGCCTCCCGCAGGATACAGTCCTGGCCCCTATAATTCAGGAACCGTACAAGGAAAGGCCTAGGAGGAGCCCCGGGAGGACCCCGGCTAGTTGGGACCCTGTGAGCCCTTTCCACCGCATAGGTTGGTGGAACCTCAGTCAAGTGAAGGAGTGTCTTAAAGAAGCCCTCCGCAAATTCAGCCGGTTGATCCCCCTCCGCCCCCTCTGGAAGGCCCAGGACCCTGACATTGTTCCTCCTTAGGCGATTTTCTGCGTTATCTGATTTAGCCACCAGATTTTGAACAGTACGTTGTAGATTGTGGATGGCTTCATCATGGCGGTGAGTAACGTCCTCTGCCGCTGAGATACGCGATTTGGTTTCAGAAAGTCTGCCCCTAAACTTGTCCAAGTCTGCTCTTATGAGATTGCATTCCTCCGCCAGATGGTCTATGCGGACCAGCAATGAGGTTCTGCTTTGCTCAATTGCCGCTAGGATAACAGCAGTATCATTCGCTGGAGGGTTTGCCAGCACGGGCAGAGCCATCGCCTGCGGCGCCGCCTGCTCCATGTCCGCCATCAGCGCCTTAAATTGATTCAAAAAGTCACTTGGACACTGCGCAGGCTGCGGCGAAGCCTTCTTAGCGGCAGACTTGCCTTTGGAGGGCATGAGGGGTTATACAAGCAGGCCAAGCTTGTGCAAGGTGGGAAGTGGGCAGGGAAGTGTACCCCTTTAAAGGTTTCTAGCCACAGGATGACAAAACAATCAGCAAGGATGGCTGAGGGCACAGTTCTAATGTTTCCCTGGTGGCAAACTGCTACTGAAAGTGGAGGGCCACCCTGAAAACAAAAAAATATTAAAAAAAAAAAAAAAAAAAAAAATGAAAACAATTTTTTTTTTTACTTACCAGAAATGCCTGTTGCTAGGCACTTTCTCCTAATCTTCCTCTTCCTCCTCCGCGGAGATCTTCTGTCTTCTCTCTTCGTCGCGGCGTCTTCTGGGTAATGGGTCACGCTGTGTTCTGGGAACTGTGTGTTCCAGAACACAGCGCGTCCCATTCATAAAGCGCTGCGGGACTCGTGCATGCGCAGTAGCTGCGGGACTCGCGCATGCGCAGTAGGAAACGGGCAGTGAAGCCATAAAGCCCCACTGCCTGTTTCCCTTAGAGGGAATGGCGGCGCCGGGACCCGAGAGCCGAGGGACGGGTCGGCCTCGGGCGGCCGACATCGCGGGCGCCCTGGGCAGGTGAGTGTGTTTATTAAGTCAGCAGCTGCAGTGTTTGCAGCTGCTGACTTTTTTTTTTTTTTTTTTTTAAACGGACCTCCTCTTGAAGGACTAGAAAGGGAGCAAACACAGTCCGGTAGTATGTAGAGTGAGCAGGGTATTTCCCTTTAAAAGTGTCCAGCCACAGGATGACAAAGTAATCAGCAAGGATGACTGAGGGCTCAGCACTAATAGATCCCTGGTGGCAAAATGCTACTGGAGGGCTTGAAAGAGAGCAGACATAGTCCGGCAGTATGTAGAGTGAGCAAGGTATTCCCCTTTAAAAGTGTCCAGCCACAGGATGACAAAGTAAACAGCAAGGATGACTGAGGGCTCAGCTCAAATGCTTCCCTGGTTAGTGATGGACGAACTTCCGACGGGACGTTTCGCGAACGCGAAACGCGAACGGACACAAACGTTCGCGAAAACGACCGTTCGCCGCGGGCTCCATTGACTTCAATGGGAGGCGAATTTCGCAAACCTTTAGGTCGAATTTGCGGCCACGGGGTAATTATTAGGGGGTAGCACGTAGTCCCACCACCTGGACAATAGCATAATACATGTATGAGGTGAATTTGGGATCGATAACTACAAGCATTTTTTTTTTATTTGGGAAATTGTTCTGACAATTCAGGACTATGGAGCTAATGAAGGCAATGGAGGAGAGGGAAGGTCAGGGACCAGGGTAGGCAAACAAGAGGGTGCAGGAGATACAGAGCACTGACAGCAGCACCGTAATACAGAGCACTGACATCAGCACCGTGACATACAGCGCTGACAGCAGCTCCGTGACATACAGCGCTGACAGCAGCTCCGTGACATACAGCGCTGACAGCATCTCCGTGACATACAGCGCTGACAGCAGCTCCGTGACATACAGCGCTGACAGCAGCTCCGTGACATACAGCGCTGACAGCAGCACCGTGACATACAGCGCTGACAGCAGCTCCGTGACATACAGCGCTGACAGCAGCTCCGTGACATACAGCGCTGACAGCAGCTCCGTGACATACAGCACTGACAGCAGCTCCGTGACATACAGCGCTGACAGCAGCTCCGTGACATACAGCGCTGACAGCAGCACCGTGACATACAGCGCTGACAGCAGCTCCGTGACATACAGCGCTGACAGCAGCTCCGTGACATACAGCACTGACAGCAGCTCCGTGACATACAGCGCTGACAGCAGCTCCGTGACATACAGCGCTGACAGCAGCACCGTGACATACAGCGCTGACAGCAGCTCCGTGACATACAGCGCTGACAGCAGCTCCGTGACATACAGCGCTGACAGCAGCTCCGTGACATACAGCGCTGACAGCAGCTCCGTGACATACAGCGCTGACAGCAGCTCCGTGACATACAGCGCTGACAGCAGCTCCGTGACATACAGCGCTGACAGCAGCTCCGTGACATACAGCGCTGACAGCAGCACCGTGACATACAGCGCTGACAGCAGCTCCGTGACATACAGCGCTGACAGCAGCTCCGTGACATACAGCGCTGACAGCAGCACCGTGACATACAGCGCTGACAGCAGCTCCGTGACATACAGCGCTGACAGCAGCTCCGTGACATACAGCGCTGACAGCAGCTCCGTGACATACAGCGCTGACAGCAGCTCCGTGACATACAGCGCTGACAGCAGCTCCGTGACATACAGCGCTGACAGCAGCTCCGTGACATACAGCGCTGACAGCAGCTCCGTGACATACAGCGCTGACAGCAGCTCCGTGACATACAGCGCTGACAGCAGCTCCGTGACATACAGCGCTGACAGCAGCTCCGTGACATACAGCGCTGACAGCAGCTCCGTGACATACAGCGCTGACAGCAGCTCCGTGACATACAGCGCTGACAGCAGCTCCGTGACATACAGCGCTGACAGCAGCACCGTAAGCAGCCCCAGGAGGAAGTCAGCACAGCACAGGGATGGTGTGATCCCCTCATAATAAGAACCCCCAGGAGGAAGTCAGCACAGCACAGGGATGGTGGGAGCCCCTCATAATAAGAACACCCAGGAGGAAGTCAGCACAGCACAGGGATGGTGGGAACCCCTCATAATAAGCAGCCCCAGTAGAAATATGACACCGCTCAACCTCTTCAAAGAGGAGGGTAGGGGCATATAGTACGGTGTGCTTTTTTGGGTCAGGGAAGTGAGCCAAATGAATTAAGAAGGTCTGTGTGCTTGATTCCAAAAATTGTTTATAGACATATACATGGTCTACTGATCACATGTGTTGAATTCCTCCGAGATCCATGCCTCATTCATTTTTAGAAATGTGAGGTAGTTAACACTGTGGTGAGCTAGGCGAGTACGCTTATCGGTCACAATCCCCCCTGCTGCGCTGAACGTCCTTTCGGACAGGACACTGGATGAGGGGCAAGCCAACAGTTCGATTGCAAATTGGGCAAGCTCTGGCCAGAGGTCAAGCCTGCCCACCCAGTAGTCTAGGGGTTCATCACTCCTCAGAGCGTCCACATCGGCCGTTAACCCAATGTAGTCGGACACCTGACGGTCTAGGCGTTCCCTGATGCTGGATCCGGATGACACCTGTCGATGGGTCGGCTGAAAGAATGACCTCATATCCGAAGTCACCAACACATCTTCAAACCGGCCTCTTCTTGCAGGCGCTGTTGGATTGGTACCCGCAAATCCTTCTCTGGGAGTGGGAATTGCTCCTCTGCCAGCGCACGCAAAAGCAGAATGCAGCATTTCTCGAAGCAAGGCCTGGAAGTGCTGCATTCTGACAGCCCTCTGCGACGGCGGTAACATTTCCGCCATTTTGTGTTTGTACCGGGGGTCTAAGTACGTTGCCACCCAGTACTGGTCCTTGACCCTCATGCTTTTTATACGGGGGTCCCTATTAAAACACTGGAGCATGAAGGCCCCCATTTGCACTAAAGTGGAAGCGGTGTGGTGGCCTGGCTCCTGCTCATCATCCAGGATAATGTCGTCCTCTTCATTCTCCTCTCCCCATCCTCGCACAACAGGGATCCCAGAAAGGTTTAAAGCATGCTCTTCTTGCTCCTGCTCATCCGCCCCGGCACCATCCTCCTCTGACTCCTCATCAGACTCCTGTTGTTGACTTGTCTCAGATAGAGTAGCCCCCCCTGGGAATTCATCCAGCATTGCGACTTCCTCATCTTCCCGCTCCTGCTCCTCCACAGCCTGATCAATGACACGACGCAATGCACGCTCCAGAAAGAAGGCATAAGGTACCATGTCACTGATGGCGCCATGGCTGCGACTGACCAGTTTGGTGATCTCCTCAAATGGCCGCAGAAGTCTGCATGTGTCGCGCATGAGCAGCCACTGGCGCGGTGAAAAAAAACCCAGCTCCCCAGAACCGTTTCTTTCGCAGAGTTCATACAGGTAGACGTTAACTGCACGTTTCTGCTGGAGCAGCCTATCAAGCATATAGAAGGTTGAGTTCCATCGCGTCGGGCAATCGCAAATAAGACGTCTGACCGGCAGATGGTGTCGCCGCTGAATGTCAGCAAGGCGAGCCATGGCCGTGTAAGATCTTCTGAAATGGGCCGAGATTTTCCTTGCCTGCCGCAAGATGTCCTGGACCCCAGGGTATTTGACAAGGAATCGCTGCACGACCAAGTTTAAGACGTGTGCCATGCACGGCACGTGCGTGATTTTGCCCTGTTTCAATGCGCTAAGCAGATTGGCACCGTTGTCACACACCACTTTACCAACTGTCAAATTGAGCGGTGTTAGCCACTCATCTGCCTGTGAACGCAAAGCTGAAAGGAGTGCCGGGCCAGTGTGGCTCTTTGCTTCCAGGCACAACAGACGCAGCACGGCATGGCAACGTCTCACCTGGCATGTGGAATAGGTTCTGGGGAGCTTGGGCGGTGCAGTGGAAGAGACGCTAGCAGCGGAAAAGGAGGAGGCAGCTGAGGAGGAGAGGGAGGAGGATGGAGTAGGAGGAGGAGAAGAAGAGTCAGGCCTGCATGCAATCCGTGGCGGTAAAACCAAATCTACACGGGTGCCACGGGTTACATGCTTGACGGCCGTCAGAAGGTTCACCCAGTGGGCAGTAAAACTGATATACCTTCCCTGCCCGTGTTTGCTAGACCACGTGTCTGTGGTCAGATGTATCTTGGCACCGACACTGTGTGCCAGAGATACATTCACTTGCCGCTGAACATGGCCATATAGCTCTGGGATGCCCTTCTCTGAGAAATACTTCCTTCCTGGGACCTTCCATTGTGGTGTTCCAATGGCCACAAATTTGCGAAAGGCCTCCGAGTCCACCAGTTTATATGGCAGTAGTTGGCGGGCTATGAGTTCTGACAAGCCAGCCGCCAACCGTTGGGCAAGAGGGTTATCCGGCGTCATCATTTTTTTACGCTCAAACATTAGGCCCACGGAAGCCTGCCTTTTTGCAGAAAAATGTGAGCTTGGCGTGATGGAAGGTGGAGTGGAGGACAATTGTGAGGAGAGAGGAGAAGGAGAAGTAGAAGACGAGGCTGGACGGTGAGAGCCTGCAGTGTGGCTTTGTGTGTTCCGTTGCTCCCACTGGGCTCGGTGATGGCTGCTCATGTGCCTTCTTAAGGCGGTCGTCCCTAGGTGAGTATTGGGCTTACCGCGACTAACGCGTTGACTGCAAAGATTGCAGATGGCAACGCTATTGTCAGCAGCGGACACGTTAAAAAAAGCCCACACTGCGGAGCCATGTGCCGGTGTCCTGGGAGCGCCAGATGTGACCGTACATGGTCGATGACTCGCTCCTGATACATTTGCAGTCTGCTTTGTCCCTGCTGTGCAATGTAAGTCATTGCTGCTTCTCCTCCCTATCTGCTGGTCCATATCTCCCTCTGAACTCCCCTCCTCTTCCTCTCTTGTGGGCACCCACGTGACATCACTAGACACGTCATCATCAACGTCACCTTCCCCACCGCTATAAGTAGAGTAGGCAGCAACACCGGGGACCAACCTCCTCCTTGGGCTGATCTGGGTACTGGCGTCAGACTGCTGAGTAGCGCTTGTTGCTACCTCCTCTTCCTGATCCAATACCAAGAGTGGCTGCGCATCAGAAATGTCCTCTTGATATGGATCGGAAAATAATTCCAGTGACTCAAGCGGAAGGTATGTGGTGGTGGTGGTGGTGGTCGTGTTGTTGGTGGTAGTGTCTTTGGGGGTGCACATAGCAGAGAGTGAAGAAGAGGGTGCAGATCGAGAGGATGAGGAGGGTGCAGAAGAGTAAGGCTGAGCGAGCCACTCAACCAAGTCTGGTGCATCCTTTAAAGTAATTGAACGCACCTTCTGCAACTTCCCACTTTGGCTCAAGCCTGTTGCTCCTGCCCTACCCCTACCACCCCTGCGGAAGGGCCTGCCTCTTCCTCTGCATGTCATTTTTTAAATGACCCTGTGACAAAACTCTTAGTCCCTATACCGCTGAAGGACTGCTGCAGTATAGGTGAGCGGTCAGCAGTGGTGCACGTCAACCCTATCTATTGTGGACCTATAGCGGTCCTTACAGAACAGCAGACTGTACCGCACTCAAGCCTATGTACCGTAGCACCCTATACCAAGTTACCAGTCCTTATAAGAACTTTTGTGGACCAAGCAGGTTGTGTATTAGTGTTTAGCAGACTGTACGTCAGTCCCTATACCGCTGAAGGACTGCTGCAGTATAGGGCAGCGGTCAGCAGTGGTGCACGTCAACCCTATCTATTGTGGACCGATAGCGGTCCTTACAGAACAGCAGACTGTACCGCACTCAAGCCTATGTACCGTAGCACCCTATACCAAGTTACCAGTCCTTATAAGAACTTTTGTGGACCAAGCAGGTTGTGTATTAGTGTTTAGCAGACTGTACGTCAGTCCCTATACCGCTGAAGGACTGCTGCAGTATAGGGCAGCGGTCAGCAGTGGTGCACGTCAACCCTATCTATTGTGGACCGATAGCGGTCCTTACAGAACAGCAGACTGTACCGCACTCAAGCCTATGTACCGTAGCACCCTATACCAAGTTACCAGTCCTTATAAGAACTTTTGTGGAACAAGCAGGTTGTGTGTTAGTGATTAGCAGACTGTACGTCAGTCCCTATACCAATGAAGGACTGCTGCAGTATAGGGCAGCGGTCAGCAGTAGTGCACGGCAACCCTATGTATTGTGGACCGATAGCGGTCCTTACAGAACAGCAGACTGTACCGCACTCAAGCCTATGTACCGTAGCACCCTATACCAAGTTACCAGTCCTTATAAGAACTTTTGTGGACCAAGCAGGTTGTGTATTAGTGTTTAGCAGACTGTACGTCAGTCCCTATACCGCTGAAGGACTGCTGCAGTATAGGGCAGCGGTCAGCAGTGGTGCACGTCAACCCTATGTATTGTGGACCGATAGCGGTCCTTACAGAACAGCAGACTGTAACGCACTCAGGCCTATGTACCGTAGCACCCTATACCAAGTTACCAGTCCTTATAAGAACTTTTGTGGACCAAGCAGGTTGTGTGTTAGTGATTAGCAGACTGTACGTCAGTCCCTATACCAATGAAGGACTGCTGCAGTATAGGGCAGCGGTCAGCAGTAGTGCACGGCAACCCTATGTATTGTGGACCGATAGCGGTCCTTACAGAACAGCAGACTGTAACGCACTCAGGCCTATGTACCGTAGCACCCTATACCAAGTTACCAGTCCTTATAAAAACTTTTGTGGACCAAGCAGGTTGTGTGTTAGTGTTTAGCAGACTGTGCGTCAGTCCCTATACCGCTGAAGGACTGCTGCAGTATAGGGCAGCGGTCAGCAGTGGTGCACGTCAACCCTATCTATTGTGGACCGATAGCGGTCCTTACAGAACAGCAGACTGTACCGCACTCAAGCCTATGTACCGTAGCACCCTATACCAAGTTACCAGTCCTTATAAGAACTTTTGTGGACCAAGCAGGTTGTGTATTAGTGTTTAGCAGACTGTACGTCAGTCCCTATACCGCTGAAGGACTGCTGCAGTATAGGGCAGCGGTCAGCAGTGGTGCACGTCAACCCTATCTATTGTGGACCGATAGCGGTCCTTACAGAACAGCAGACTGTACCGCACTCAAGCCTATGTACCGTAGCACCCTATACCAAGTTACCAGTCCTTATAAGAACTTTTGTGGACCAAGCAGGTTGTGTATTAGTGTTTAGCAGACTGTACGTCAGTCCCTATACCGCTGAAGGACTGCTGCAGTATAGGGCAGCGGTCAGCAGTGGTGCACGTCAACCCTATCTATTGTGGACCGATAGCGGTCCTTACAGAACAGCAGACTGTACCGCACTCAAGCCTATGTACCGTAGCACCCTATACCAAGTTACCAGTCCTTATAAGAACTTTTGTGGAACAAGCAGGTTGTGTGTTAGTGATTAGCAGACTGTACGTCAGTCCCTATACCAATGAAGGACTGCTGCAGTATAGGGCAGCGGTCAGCAGTAGTGCACGGCAACCCTATGTATTGTGGACCGATAGCGGTCCTTACAGAACAGCAGACTGTACCGCACTCAAGCCTATGTACCGTAGCACCCTATACCAAGTTACCAGTCCTTATAAGAACTTTTGTGGACCAAGCAGGTTGTGTGTTAGTGATTAGCAGACTGTACGTCAGTCCCTATACCAATGAAGGACTGCTGCAGTATAGGGCAGCGGTCAGCAGTAGTGCACGGCAACCCTATGTATTGTGGACCGATAGCGGTCCTTACAGAACAGCAGACTGTACCGCACCCAAGCCTATGTACCGTAGCACCCTAGACAGACCAAGTTACCAGTCCTGATAAAGAGCTTTGTGGAACAAGTGAGTTGTGAATGATTAGCAGACTGCAGCAGAAGGGCAGCAGTCAAGTATAATATTCTTTCTATATTTGGAAGAAAGAATATTATACGTGTACAAGCCTATTACCGTACCACTGATACCAGTCCTGAAAAGAACCTTTGTGGAACTAATAGTAACAGCAAGTCTTTAAAATTATCCTCACTGCCTGACACACTGCTTCCTGCCTGTCCCTATACAAATTGGCAAAAAAGAGTAGGCTGGAACGATTAGCTGGAACAGCTCTTTTGTGGACCTGATAGTAACAGCTAATGATGATGATGATGATGATGATGAAGAAAGACTAATCTGGCTGAGCTGTCCCTAAAATAGCAGCATACAGCGCTCTGTCCCTTTATCTAAACTGACAAAAGAAACTCAGGCTGCTGACCTAACACCTATACCAGTCCTGAAAAGAACTTTTGTGTACCAAATAGCTAGCGTTTTCTCTGTCCCTACTCCACACAGGATCCTTTCCCTACAGTGACAGAAGAAAGAATGTAAAATGGCCACCGGATCGGGTGTATTTATAGGTTAGGGGGAATGTCCAAGTGTCCATGAGCTGTCATGTCTCAATTGGTTGTCCTGTAACACATGATAAACGTGTCACGAAAGGTTAAAGTTCTTGTATACATTAAACACGTAAGTCCGCCGGGGCGAACGACGGAAAAAGGCGTTCGAACCCGCGGACGGCGAAAGTCGGAAATTCGCCGCGAAACGACCGCCGGGCGAACCGTTCGGCCATCACTATCCCTGGTGGCAAAATGCTACTGGAGGGCTTGAAAGAGAGCAGACACAGTCCGGCAGTATGTAGAGTGAGCAAGGTATTCCCCTTTAAAAGTGTCCAGCCACAGGATGACAAAGTAATCAGCAAGGATGACTGAGGGCTCAGCACTAACAGTTCCCTGGTGGCAAAATGCTACTGGAGGGCTTGAAAGAGAGCAAACACAGTCCGGCAGTATGTGGAGTGAGCAGGGTATTCCCCTTCAAAAGTGTCCAGCCATATACACACAGGGGGAGCAAGCAGGGATGGTAAAATAGACTGTGGCCAAGCTCAACCGCACTCCCCCCAGCCACCAGGCCTCAAAAATGGCGGCTGGTCACAACAATCCAGCTAGGCCGCAAACAAACGGGCCTGCAGAGTACCCCCAATCTCCGGAATAACAGGCCTGGCCGGTCCCTGGGATGTCCTGGGGTGAGGAGGGATGCCTTTCAGCGTCTCTGGGTCCTTCAGCAGAGAGGATTGCACAGGATTGTAATCAGGATTCCCGGAGCTCTAACAGCACACGTCCTCCCTGTATCACACCCGGACACGCCTTCCCAGAAATGTGAGGTAATGTGAGGAAATGTGAGGTAACACTGTCGTGAGCTAGGCGAGTACGCTTATCGGTCACGATCCCCCCTGCTGCGCTGAACGTCCTTTCGGACAGGACACTGGACGAGGGGCAAGCCAACAGTTCAATTGCAAATTGGGCAAGCTCTGGCCAGAGGTCAAGCCTGCCCACCCAGTAGTCCAGGGGTTCATCACTCCTCAGAGCGTCCACATCGGCCGTTAACCCGATGTAGTCAGACACCTGACGGTCTAGGCATTCCCTGATGCTGGATCCGGATGACACCTGACCTCATATCAGAAGTCACCAACACATCTTCAAACCGGCCTCTTCTTGCAGGCGCTGTTGGATTGGTACCCGCAACTCCTTCTCTGGGAGTGGGAATTGCTCCTCTGCCAGCGCACGCAAAAGCAGAATGCAGCATTTCTCTAAGCAAGGCCTGGAAGTGCTCCATTCTGACAGCCCTCTGTGACGGCGGTAACATTTCCACCATTTTGTGTTTGTACCGGGGGTCTAAGTACGTTGCCACCCAGTACTGGTCCTTGACCCTTATGCTTTTTATACGGGGGTCCCTATTAAAACACTGGAGCATGAATGCCCCCATTTGCACTAAACTGGAAGCGTTGTGGTGGCCTGGCTCTTGCTCATCATCCAGGATAATGTCCTCCTCTTCATTCTCCTCTCCCTATCCACGCACAACAACAGGGATCCCAGAAAGGTTTAAAGCATGCTCTTCTTGCTCCTCCTCATCCGCCCGGCACCATCCTCCTCTGACTCCTCTTCAGACTCCTGTTGTTCACTTGTCTCAGATAGAGTAGCCCCCCCCCTGGGAATTCATCCAGCATTGCGACTTCCTCATCTTCCCGCTCCTGCTCCTCCACAGCTTGATCAATGACACGATGCAATGCATGCTCCATAAAGAAGGCATAAGGTACCATGTTACTGATGGCGCCATGGCTGCAACTGACCAGTTTGGTGATCTCCTCAAATGGCCGCAGAAGTCTGCATGCATCGTGCATGAGCAGCCACTGGCGCGTTAAAAAAACCCCAGCTTCCCAGAACCTGTTCTGCCGCAGAGTTCATACAGGTAGACGTTAACTGCACGTTTGTGCTGGAGCAGCCTATCAAGCATATAGAAGGTTGAGTTCCATCGCGTCGGGCAATCGCAAATAAGACGTCTGATCGGCAGATTGTGTCGCCGCTGAATGTCAGCAAGGCGAGCCATGGCCGTGTAAGATCTTCTGAAATGGGCCGAGATTTTCCTTACCTGCCGTAAGATGTCCTGGACCCCAGGGTATTTGACAACGAATCGCTGCACGACCAAGTTTAAGATGTGTGCCATGCATGGCACATGCGTGATTTTGCCCTGTTTCAATGCGCTAAGCAGATTGGCACCGTTGTCACACACCACTTCACCAACTGTCAAATTGAGCGGTGTTAGCCACTGATCTGCCTGTGAACGCAAAGCTGAAAGGAGTGCCGGGCCAGTGTGGCTCTTGGCTTCCAAGCACAACAGACGCAGCACGGCATGGCAACGTCTCACCTGGCATGTCGAATAGGTTCTGGGGAGCTTGGGCGGCGCAGCGAAAGAGACGCTAGCAGCGGAAAAGGAGGAGTCAGCTGAAGAGGAGAGGGAGGAGGATGGAGTAGGAGGAGGAGGAGAAGAAGAGCCAGGCCTGCATGAAATCCGTGGCGGTAAAACCAAATCTACACGGGTGCCACGGGTTACATGCTTGACGGCCGTCAGAAGGTTCACCCAGTGGGCAGTAAAAGGGATATACCTTCCCTGACCGTGTTTGCTAGACCACGTGTCTGTGGTCAGATGTATCTTGGCACCGACACTGTGTTCCAGAGATACATGGCCATATAGCTCTGGGATGCCCTTCTCTGAGAAATACTTCCTTCCTGGGACCTTCCATTGTGGTGTTCCAATGGCCACAAATTTTCGAAAGGCCTAGAGTCCACCAGTTTATATGGCAGTAGTTGGCGGGCTATCAGTTCTGACAAGCCAGCCTTTAACCGTTGGGCAAGAGGGTTATCCGGCGTCATCATTTTTTTATGCTCGAACATTAGGCCCACGGAAGACTGCCGTTTTGTAGAAAAACGTGAGCTTGGCGTGATGGAAGGTGGAGTGGAGGACAATTGTGAGGAGAGAGGAGAAGGAGAAGTAGAAGACGAGGCTGGACGGTGAGAGCCTGGAGTGTGGCTTTGTGTGTTCCGTTGCTCCCACTGGGCTCGGTGATGGCAGCTCATGTGCCTTCTTAAGGCGGTCGTCCCTAGGTGAGTGTCAGGAAGATCCTTCTCACAGGCATCAGAGCGGCGTAAGTCGCAGAAGATCTTCTGTGCGGTTTGAAGAGCGTTACCGTGGTCGGCGGTGCACGCGTGCGCGGCCGTTTGACGCCATTGGCGCCAATAGCGCTATTTAAAGTGGATCCTTGCTTCACTGCCTTGCTGCCCCATCAACAGCGTTCCCGTGTATCCTGGTACCCTCTTTCTGAACCTGAATCTGAATCTGTATCCTGATCCGTATTGAACCCGGCTTGTTCCCGACTCCGCTGTTTGCTGCCTGCCCCCGACTTTGGCTTTGTACCCGACTACTCTTCTGGATTCCGTTTCTGTACCTGATCTGCTCGCCTGTGCCTGACCTGGACTGTTATACCATCCGTTATCTGTCAGTTGCCTGTCTTACCGCTGCTGTACTACAGGACACCTCCCAGTTCACCACCATATCCAGCTGTTGCTCCCTCTGTGCCCTGTTGCCTCCAACCTCCTGCTGCAGACTGCTGGACTCTTCCCACTTCTTGCTGTATACAGTTTGCACCAGCATTCGCTGCCGGACTACAGAACTCCTCCCGCTGTTCTCTGTACCCTGTGACCACTTGCATCCCGTTGCCGGACTACAGTAATCCTTCTGCTGTCTGCTGAACCTTACCATTGCCTACATTCCGCTGCTGGACTACAGGACACCTCCACCATCAACCATCCGGTCAGGCACTTGTGCCCCTCTGTGCTCCCGAGCCCCTGTCATCACTACCAGGGTCTCCCGTGTCAGAGGTCTACGAGAAGCCGCTCCCTGCATTCCGGGCTCTGCCTTAAGGTACGTGACAGTATCGGGCAGCCATGTCTGAGCCCACGCAGGGAGATTCTGCTATGGATGATTTATGCCGTCATCTTGCTGGACTTACTCAGGCTGTTAAATCCCTACAAGAGGGCTATTCCCGGTTGGAAGAGCGTGTCCAGGTCTTATCTACTACAGGCCCTACCGTGCCGGGAACTTCTTCTGCACCATCAGTGGTTATGATGCCCCCTGAGCCCAAGGTCCCAACTCCGGAAAGGTTTTCGGGAAATCGCAGCAAGTATAGAGCTTTCCGCAATGCCTATGAACTATTTTTTGCACTTCAACCCAGAACTTTCTCCCTTGAATCCACTAAGGTGGGTTTTGTCATCTCCCTCCTATTGGGTGAGCCCCAGGCATGGGCCCACCGCCTCTTGGAGCAAAAGGATACATGCCTTAACAACCTGAATAATTTCTTCCAAGCAATGGGTTTACTCTATGAGGATCCTCAACAAGCGGCCACTGCGGAAGCTGCGTTATATTCTCTTCAGCAAGGCCGTAGAGCGGCAGAGGACTATGCGTCCGAATTCCGGCGCTGGAGTTCCGACACGACCTGGAACGATGCCGCTCTACGTTTTCAGTTTCGCATGGGACTCTCCGAACCTTTAAAAGATGAATTGGCCCGGGTTGGTATCCCAGCAACACTTGAAGCCCTTATTAATCTGTCCATCCAAATTGACAGACGTCTGAGAGAACGGAGAGCAGAACGCACTGCCGGGCCTTCCCGACCAGTCTGGATGTTACCCCGTGTTCCCAACCCTCCTGCACATCCCGCTGCTGACACTCCTGAACCCATGCAACTGGGCTTACTTAGACCAATTCTCACTACCGAAGAACGACAACGCCGGCAGCTCAACAATCTGTGTCTTTACTGTGGGGAGCCCGGACACTACGTGAGATCCTGTCCTGCCAAACTCCGTAAGCACTCTTCTTTGTTTACTCCTGTTTTACCTGCTGTGCCTAGTAATGCTACTCACCTGGCTGTTCCTGTTTTTCTTCAGCTTCCAGGAGGGAACATTCAAGTCACGGCGATAATTGATTCCGGAGCGTGTAGTGGGTTCATGGACTTGTCATTTGCCCGAAAATTCCAAGTGCCCTTACGGCCCAGGGCGAAGGGATTGACTGTACACCTTGCCGATGGATCGGCTATCAAATCTGGGCCGGTGACACAAGAGACGCTTCCTTTGACTGCCACTATTTCCGGTAACCATTAGGAACAACTCTGCCTGGACATTATTGAATCTCCCCTTTTTCCTATTATACTGGGCATGCCCTGACTTCGGGCACACAACCCGCAAATTGACTGGTCCACCGGAAACATTAACTTTTCCTCTCCCTATTGCCGTCAGCACTGTCTCCAAGAAGCAATTAAGGTCTCGCCCCATTTAATGTGTTTGGAAATCGATGTCGAGACTCGCCAGTGTGTTCCTGAGGTCTACCATAGTTTCTTGGACGTGTTCACCAAGAAGGGGGCGGAAACACTTCCCCCTCATAGACCTTATGATTGCCCGATTGAGGTCCTCCCTGGAGCCGAAATCCCTTTCGGGAGGATTTTTCCTTTAACTGAAGTGGAATTGGAGACTCTCAGGACTTACATTGATGACAATCTGAAAAAGAGGTTCATTTGCCCTTCTACTTCCCCAGCAGGAGCAGGAATCTTTTTTGTAGAAAAGAAGGACCATTCTCTGCGCCCTTGTGTCGACTATCGGGACTTAAATAAAGTTACAGTCAAAAACCGGTACCCATTGCCTTTGGTGCCCGAATTATTTCAGCGCCTCGGATCAGCCACTATCTTCACAAAACTGGATCTTCGCGGAGCCTATAATTTGGTCCGTATCCGAAGCGGGGACGAATGGAAGACTGCCTTCCGCACCCGCTTCGGACACTTTGAATATCTCGTAATGCCCTTTGGGCTATGCAACGCTCCTGCAACTTTCCAGCATTTTGTGAATGATATTTTCAGAGACTATCTCGACCTGTTTGTCATAGTATACCTGGACGACATTTTTATCTTCTCCCCCTCTCTGCCCGTTCACAGGGAACACGTTAAAAAAGTTCTTACTCGGCTTCGTCAACACGGCTTGTACGCGAAACCTGAGAAGTGCGAGTTCGAACGTCGCAGCATTCAGTTTCTGAGGCTGATCATTTCGGTGGATGGAATCAAGATGGATCCGCAAAAAGTTTCCGCCATCCTGGACTGGCCAGCTCCTACTGATAAGAGAGGAATTCAACGTTTTGTGGGGTTTGCAAATTTTTATCGCAAGTTCATCAAGGGTTTCTCTACGGTCATCGCCCCGATCACAAGATTAAGCAGACAGGGTATCAAGTTTCAGTGGACTCCGGAGGCTCAGGCTGCGTTCACCTCCCTTAAAGAACAGTTTGTGTCAGCATCTGTTTTGAAGCACCCTAATTCTGCGCTACCCTACATCCTCGAGGTGGATGAGTCCGAAATTGCAGTGGGGGCAGTTCTCTCTCAGAGACAGGGCCCCAAGGCCTTGTTGCACCCGGTGGCGTTCTTCTTGCGCAAGTTGTCTGAAGCGGAGAGAAATTATGACGTCGGGGACAGGGAGCTACTCGCTATCAAAGCTGCACTTGAGGAATGGCGCTGTCTCCTGGAGGGAGCAGCTCATCCCATTCTGGTATACACTGACCACAAGAACTTAGAGTACTTGAAGACTGCTAAGAGGCTGAAGCCGCGTCAGGCCAGATGGGCACTTTTCTTTACAAGATTTTCCTTTCATATTACTTATAGGCCCGGATCAAAAAACACCAAACCCGATGCGCTGTCCCGGATGTTCAGCGAACCCGAAGTCCTTCAATCGACAGATACCATCCTTGCACCCGGAAACTTCCTTATGCTCCAGGAAGATCTTTTGTCCCAACTCAAGCAGGCTTCATCATCGGCTTCGCACCCATCAAACACCACCCTACGCTCCAGCAATGATTTGTTATGGCAAGAAAATAAGATCTACGTGCCCCAACAACTACGGGTTGCTGTTCTCAAATCTTGCCACAACCACAAGTTGGCCGGCCACTTTGGGGTACACAAGACCGCCAAACTCCTCCAACGCACCTTCTGGTGGCCTCAGCTGCTAAGAGATTGCAAGCTTTACGTAGAATCATGCATCACCTGTACCCAGAACAAGGGTAGCAAGACCAAAGCCTGGGGCTTGCTGAAACCACTCCCTATTCCGGAGAGACCTTGGAGAATGATTTCCATAGACTTTATTGTGGAATTACCACCGTCAGAAGGCCATACCACTATCTTTGTGGTGGTTGACAGATTCTCCAAGATGGCTCACTTTCTGCCCATGAAGGGTACACCTTCTGCCCCTGAGACCGCAAGAATCTTCATTAAGGAAATAGTAAGGCTCCACGGTATACCTGCAAACATTGTGTCCGATCGTGGGGTGCAATTTACATCAAAGTTTTGGAGAGCTTTGTGTGAGTCCCTGAAGATTGACCTTTCGTTCTCTTCTGCCTACCATCCCCAGACCAATGGCCAGACCGAACGAACAAACCAGACCCTCGAGCAATATTTGCGATGTTATTCTTCTTTTTCGCAAGACGATTGGGTATCCCTTTTACCACTTGCCGAGTTCGCCTACAATAACTCTGTTCATTCTGCAACAAATCAATCTCCCTTTTTTGCGAACTATGGTTTTCACCCTCTGTTCTTATCAACCAACATTCCTGAATGTACGGTTCCGGCGGCTCAAGAAACTTTGAACTTTTTCTGCACTAATAACTAGCTGCTTCAAGAGACGATGGCAAGGACCCAAGAACGCAATAAGGCGGTTTTTGACAAAAAGAGGAGAGGGGAGCTCGATCTAAAACCCGGGGATTTAGTTTGGCTGTCTACCCTGAATTTGAAATTGGCATGTCCATCCAGAAAACTGGGCCCAAGATTTGTGGGTCCCTTCCCAGTAACCAGGAAAATTAATAATGTGGCTTATGAACTGAAACTACCGGAATCGCTTCGTATCCACCCAGTGTTCCATGTGGCCCTTCTAAAACCCTCAATCCAGGATCCCTTCACTGATCGGAACGTTGGTCCCCCTGAACCTGTGCTTATTAATGGTGAGGAGGAATTTGAGGTTGAAGCGATTTTAGATTGCAGAAAGAGACGCAACCAAGTCCAATATCTGGTGAAATGGAAGGGGTATGGGCCAGAAGAAAACTCCTGGGAACCAGAGACTGGTATCCACGCCAAGAGGCTGGTTCTGGCCTTCAAGAGATCTCACCCAGATAAGATGTCCCAGTTGGGCATCCTGAGGCTGCCCATTGGAGGGGGGCAATGTCAGGAAGATCCTTCTCACAGGCATCCGAGCGGCGTAAGTCGCAGAAGATCTTCTGTGCGGTTTGAAGAGCGTTACCGCGATCGGCGGTGCGCGCGTGCACGTGCGTGCGCCCGTGCGGCTGTTTGACGCCATTGGCGTCAATAGCGCTATTTAAAGTGGATCCTTGCTTCACTGCCTTGCTGCCCGATCAACAGCGTTCCCGTGTATCCTGGTATCCTGTATCTGAACCTGAATCTGAATCCGTATCCTGATCCGTATTGAACCCGGCTTGTTCCCGACTCCGCTGTTTGCTGCCTGCCCCCGACTTTGGCTTTGTACCCGACTACTCTTCTGGATTCCGTTTCTGTACCTAAACTGCTCGCCTGTGCCTGACCTGGACTGTTATACCCTCCGTTAGCTGTCAGTTGCCTGTCTTACCGCTGCTGTACTACAGGACACCTCCCAGTTCACCACCATATCCCTGTTGCCTCCAACCTCCTGCTGCAGACTGCTGGACTCTTCCCACTTCCTGCTGTATCCAGTTTGCACCAGCATTCGCTGCCGGACTACAGAACTCCTCCCGCTGTTCTCTGTACCCTGTGACCACTTGCATCCCGTTGCCGGACTACAGTAATCCTTCTGCTGTCTGCTGAACCTTACCATTGCCTACATTCCGCTGCTGGACTACAGGACACCTCCACCATCAACCATCTGGTCAGGTACTTGTGCCCCTCTGTGCTCCCGAGCCCCTGTCATCACTACCAGGGTCTCCCGAGTCAGAGGTCTACGAGAAGCTGCTCCCTGCATTCCGGGCTCTGCCTTAAGGTATGTGACAATGAGTGTTGGGCTTACCGCGACTAATGTGTTGACTGCAAAGATTGCAGATGGCAACACTATTGTCAGCAGCGGACACGTTAAAAAAAGCCCACACTGCGGAGCCATGTCCCGGCGTCCTGGGAGCGCCAGATGTGACCGTACATGGTCGATGACTCACTCCTGATACATTAGCAGTCTGCTTTGTCCCTCCTGTGCAATGTAAGTTATTCCTGCTTCTCCTCCCTATCTGCTGGTCCATATCTCCCTCTGAGCTCCCCTCCTCTTCCTCTCTTGTGGGCACCCACGTGACATCACTAGACACGTCACCTTCCCCACCGCTATAAGTAGAGATCTTGGTGTAGGCAGCAACACCGGGGACCAACCTCCTCCTTGGGCTGATCTGGGTACTGTCGTCAGACTGCTGAGTGGCGGTTCTTGCTACCTCCGCTTCCTGATCCAATGCCAAGAGTGGCTGCGCATCAGAAATGTCTTGATATGGATCGGAAAATGATTCCTGTGACTCAAGCGGAAGGTATGTGGTGGTGGTGGTGGTGGTGTTGTTGGTGGTAGTGTCTTTGGGGGTGCACATAGCAGAGAGTGAAGAAGAGGGTGCAGATCGAGAGGATGAGGAGGGTGCAGAAGATTAAGGCTGAGTGAGCCACTCAACCAATTCTGGTGCTTCCTTTGACGTAATCGCACGCACCTTCTGCAATTTCTCACTTTGGCTCAAGCAGTCCTTAGAAGGACCTTTGTGGAACTAGTAGGTTGTGATTAGCAGACTGTACCTCAGTCCCTATACTCATAAAGGACTACTGCAGCAGAAGGGCAGAAGTCAGCAGTAGTGCACCTCAACCCTATATATTGTGGACCTATACCAGTCCTTAAGGATTAGCAGACTGTACCTCACTCAACCCTATATACTGTAGTACACTATACCTTACCAGTCCTTATAAGGACCTTTGTGGAACTAGTAGGTTGCGATTAGCAGACTGTACCTCACTCAACCCTATATACTGTAGTACACTATACCTTACCAGTCCTTAGAAGGACCTTCGTGGAACTAGTAGGTTGTGATTAGCAGACTGTACCTCAGTCCCTATACTCATAAAGGACTACTGCAGCAGAAGGGCAGAAGTCAGCATTAGTGCACCTCAACCCTATATATTGTGGACCTATACCAGTCCTTAAGGATTAGCAGACTGTACCTCACTCAACCCTATATACTGTAGTACACTATACCTTACCAGTCCTTAGAAGGACCTTTGTGGAACTAGTAGGTTGTGAATAATTAGCAGACTGTACCTTAGTCCCTATACTCATAAAGGACTACTGCAGCAGAAGGGCAGTAGTCAAGTATAATATTCTTTCTATATTTGGAAGAAAGAATATTATACGTGTACAAGCCTATTACCATACCAGTCCTGAAAAGAACCTTTGTGGACCTAATAGTAACAGCTACTGATTAAACTGACTGTCCCTCACTGCCACACACAGCTTCCTGCCTGTCCCTATTTAAACTGACAAAACACAGGCTGCTGGAACAATAACTTGAATAGCACTCAAAACTATATCCTGTACTACTACACCATACCAGTCCTGAAAAGGACCTTTGTGGACCTAATAGTAACAGCTAATGATTAAACTGACTGTCCCTGCTGCACACATTGTCCTGTCCCTATCTGCACTGAGAAAAGACAATCTGCTGCAACAATGACTTGAATAGCAGTGCCTCAAACCTATATCCTGAACTACACCTATACCATACCAGTCCTTAAAAGAACTTTTGTGGACCTAATAGCTAGCAATTTGTGTCACTGCAGTCTCTCCCTGCTCCACACAGCGACCTCTCCCTATAGTGACAGTAGAAAGAATGTAAAATGGCCACCGGAACGGGTCTATTTATAAGTTAGGGGGAATGTCCAATTGTCCATGTGCTGTAATGTCTCAATTGGCTGTCCTGTACCCCATGATGGATGTGTCATCATAGGTCAAAGTTCTTTTACACAGTAAACACGTAAGTCCACCAGGTGAACAGCGGCAATAGTCCGCAGATCGGGCAGACCGCGAACAGCCGAAATTCGCCGCGAACCGACCGCCGGGCGAACAGTTCGGCCATCCCTACTTCCAAATGCCTATTTATGTGGATGAAGTTATTAGCGTGGGTATGCACTACAGCTCCCAGATGTGTTGAGTCAGGTTTTCGTTTTGCCATCTGTGTCCCATTAAAGAGATTTCCCTTCACTTCCTATCCCATAGCCAAAACAGGAAGTGAGAGGAAATCCTTCAAAACTGATTGAATCTCTGGTTATCTACAGATCTAGCATCCTCATTGGAAGATATCCCTTCTATTCCTGTTCTGGCGAAAACTCACAATTGGGGGTTTTCTTTCCCTTTCCGTAATAATAAAATGTACTAATTTTTCTGCTATATAAGAATTAACATAATACAGCATAACCTGATATCTGTATATCCCTAGAAGGATTTGTCAGTTTCTTCAAGTGGTATGATACTGACACCTGCTGTCCATTTTTTTATATTGCACTGCCATCAAATACATTTAATGCTAATTTGTGGAATTACTGGGTAGAGATTTTTTTTAATATACCTGTAATTATATTTAAATATAACTAAAGCTCAATTCAAACCTGGGCGTTCCAGATTCTGCCCACGATTCCAGAATTATGGAAATTATGGAATTATGCGATTCCATTACTTCTATTGGCACCCCAATTGCAGTACAATTTTGCTGCAGTTGTCACACAACAGATCCCACTGCAATCATGGCAAAATCGCAATGTGCCGAGCAGGAGCAATTTGCCATGTTTTCAGCACGATTTATGGTGGCAAAATCGCACCGCGATTGGGGTGCCATTAGAAGTAATGTCATTGTAAATGCATCCGCGATTCTGCAAATGCCCAGGTGTGAATGGAGCCTAAGGACAAGACTCTATTAAAAAAAAAAAAAAAAAAAGAGTGTAGAAGGATTAGAGCACCTGTCAGATTTTATTGCTGTCTGCCCCCAAACCCCCCCCCCCCCCCCCCACAGGGATATTCTTTCAATTTTCACTCTCTGCGATAATGGTAAACAGGGCAAATAGTGTGATCAGTTCCCAAGGCTAGTCCACCTATCAGTGGCCCTGTCTGAATCCACAGCAAGTAGCTGCCTAAGTGATCAGTTCCTGTGAAGCCCGCCCCCATGTTTTCTGTCTCTGTGAATGGACGAGAGAGATACATTGTATCTTTCTCTGGGGAGAGAGAGAGAAAAAAGTGTGAGTAGAAAAAAAAATTAAGTAAAATATATATTTTTTAAAATTTAACTAAAAAATAAGCTGCGTCAAGGCCGGTACAAGGCAGGGGTGCAAGGGGGGGATGCCCTGGGTGGTATGATTTTCTATGGGGGGGGGGGGCAGGTAAAGTGCCAGTGATGTGCTTCACACCTATGCCATAGACACAAGCAAGTGCCGACTTACCCAAAAAATTGTAAGTGCCGAGTGCGCTCCTGCATCTGGCACAACAAGCCCTGGCTTCACCTCCCTTCCCTGTCAGCTTCACTCTTCACACCCACTACGGAGGAGCCTTGTAGCCCCGGCTGGTGGAGTGAGGTCACTCACGGCTGCAGACAGGGTGGGAGGACTCAGAGGAGTGCAGAGAGCTGTGGCAGTGCTGCAACCTAGAGGAGCAGAGGAGCCTGGCTCTAGCTGGAAGTAGAAAGCAGTGTGGGTGGGAGGCGGGCATCTCCGAGCCGTGATCCCGGTCCCCTTCAGCAGCGGTATCTCTCCCGCTGGTTGCCGCACAGGCAAGTTTAGAAATCGCCTCCTCCTCCTCAGCTCTGACAGGACAACATGAGGAGGAACGTCGGAAGATGGGCATCATAGAGCAATGTGCTGCACTGTATCTGAGGTCTGTGTGTGTGAGGAAAGCTGCTGACAAGCTAAGAAAAGGAAGAGCTGCACTGAGGACACAAGGGGAGGAATGAGAGCATTTGTAAGGAGAAAATGATTACTTCTAGGCAGGGCCGTCTTTAATATTGATTGGACCCTGGACAAAACTTGTCTTGGGGCCCACCCCCATGCAGTTTTGCTCTCCACCTGCTCTGAGACATACAATAAATAGCAGCTAGACTTAAAATCAGTGTACTGATTCAGATCGGGTGGCTATTGCAATTGTTTGCTAGAGGTTACAGTGTATCATTACCGCTCACTGACTGGTTGCTAGAGGTTACAGCACACATTACGGCTCACTGATTAGTTGCTAGAGGTTACAGCACATGATTTTTGCTTGTTGATTGGTTGCTAGAGATTACTGTGGATATGATCTCGGGGGCATGATATACATATCAATGCTGCCAGCCACCGCTATTTACATATGAATGCCGGTAATTTACATGTAAACACAGGCTCTGCAGATGAGTCATCTGTACACAACAATAGGGCTGAGCTGGGCAGCATTAGTAGCAGCACTTCACACTGAGATATTGGGACACAGCACAGGACTAAAACCTCAAGGGATGAGGGAATTTAATTTTAAACCAGCATAGTTGGCAAGTATGAGGGAGCTGCTTTGGGCCCCACAACAATGACAGGGCCCAGTGCAGCTGCCCCTTTTGCCCTGCCTTAAAAAGGTCCCTGCTTCTAGGTGGGATTGATATGGGGGGGGGGGGTTATTTGTGCTAGGAAAGGAATTCTGGGGGGGGGGGGTTCTGCTGGTATGGGGAATTTGAGGGGTGGATTATTAGAAATGGGGATTGGAGGGTGGATTTATACTAGTAGGGATGATAGGGGGTATTATTTGTACATAGGGCTAAATATGGTGATTAGTGCTCAAATTATTTTTTTTTTGGGGGGGGGGGGGGTTGCTAACACATGATGCTCATACATCTTGTGTGTGTGTGGAGGGGGGTGTAGTTTAGTGTCTTCGCCGTGGGCGTTAAATTACCTTGTGTACAAAAAAGACATATTTGTTTTTAAATACTTAGATCAAGTTTTGATCTAGGTCACTGCCAAGGTTAGTGTTTGGGTCAGAGTCGGTATTTTTTTATTGTTTTTTCTAGTATCAGTGTCAGTGTGTTTTAAGTAGGATAAAAAAAAAAAAAAAAAGCAAAATGGGCACTATTGCTTCTGGACTAGCAATATATTTTCATTACATTTATTTGTGAAGGAATTTCTCCCTTTAAAAGTCCCATAGAGGAACCTGCTTGTTTTTGTATTTGATTGCTTCTGGACTGTACTACGGGTACATACAACAACTGACATACACATACGTGCTATCGATGCGATCGCCAAGATAATTTATTTTGGGTTGTTCTTTGGTGGTAGGTTATAGTAGCAGCAAGAAATATACAGCTAAATTATTTAATTTTTTACTAATTTGGGGCCCGTTTTCCTTTGATAATAAAAAAACAAACGGAGATATCCATTACCTTCATACCTTCATGGGTAGTTGGTACTCACACCCCTTCCCTTTCTACTGGCAAATATCTTACGGTGTTATCTAGACCCTGAAAATCATCTTGTAAAAAGTTGCTGATACCTGATGTCCCACAGGTCCCCTTATTTGATAGTTTTTTTTTTTATGTTTGAACTATATTGACACATATGTTGTGTTTTGTACAACACAAAATGCCTTCCCACTAAATTACTTATAGACCGGTGTTCTAGCAGATAGTGTCCTGCCATCATATAGCGTCTAAAAAGAGCCGAGCACAGCGAGGCCGAGCCCGAGGGGCTGTCTAATTTTCACAGCCCTATGTCCGCTTGGATGGTGGGGATACCACCTCCACTCACGGCGCAGGCGCCGTTCAGCTTCGGAGATTTTCCGAAGCTTCTTCCGCCCCGTACTGCGCATTCGGGCTCGGCCTCGCTGTGCTCGGCTCTTTTTTATTCCTACTCTATGTCCACTTGGATGGTGGGGCTAGAACCTGGACTCACGGCGAACCTGGACTCACGGAATCTGTGTTGATGTGTACTGCGCATGCGCAGTATACAGCGGACACTATCTGATGGGGGACCTTATATCATGGGACACCGGCAAATTTGAAACAACTGTCTCTGCAGTCTACCAATTGTAACAATTCTTTTCAAGGACACAGATAAGAGTTTGTAACAGATGTTTCTTAGATTTTTTTTGTTGTTGTTATTGTCCACTGTGAGAAGTATGCAATAAATAAAGAATTTCAAAAATTCTTCTGGGGTGCATTAACACTCAACATCAACAATTGTAATTTTACATCAATTGCAACACGTGAATCGGTCTATTTCCACCTGTCACGCACATGTTGCAAGTGATGTAAAATTACATTTGTTGATGTTGTATTACATGTATTATATATTTTTCATTACAGGTGTTGTATTGTGTACCATATCCTTCTAGAATAGCGGCAAGTGGATCCAGATGACGCAATTTTTTGTGCGAAACGCATTGATCCACCAAGCTATTTTGTACATGTATCATGACACTCAGTGGTTGTTCATATAGGATATAGGTCTCTTTTAATGTTTCTGTTTTTATTGTGTTGTTAAAGCAGTTTTTATTTTTGCTTTTCATATGTTTGGATTTGTGTGGTACATACAGTATCCCCACTCCAATCCTCGGCTGCAGGAATTGGAGAGTTCTTTTCTCTTCTCAATATATACATATTAGGGACAGTGCGTATTTCATTTTTGCAGTAGTCTTCTTCCACCCACCTATATATGGGATTAAAAGGGAACAAATTTTAAATAAAAGCAAAAAAAAACATTATTGTAACTTGTCAGGTTGCTGTAACTAAAATATGCAGATTGAAAAATCCCTTTGATCTGCAGATGAATGAAAAAGAGCAGATGCAAATGTAGCACTATTACTGTGTTGTCTAAACCATAGGCATGCACACAGGGTGTGCCAGATGTCCCTGGGCACAACCTAATCACCCTGTGAGGTGCCGATTTCCCCCTGTTTCCTGGCGCCCCCTGTCTCTCCTCTGTATTGCTGCCAGCTTCCCTTCTTTTCTCTGCTCCTGCCCGTTACTGTGGTAGATGCTTCAGAATGGATGGATGAATGAATGATCACAGTGAGTGATCTGTACCAATCACACCTGTCTTAAAGTGGAGTTCCACCCAAAAGTGGAACTTCTGCTTTAAGGAATCTTAACCCCCTGACATGCCACATTTTTTTTGGGTTGGGGAGTGGGTACCTATTTTTGACAGGTACCCAGCTCCCTCTTCCACCCCCATGCTGCCTAGGTGACTCCTCCTCTCCCCTTCCCTCCCTGCAATCTTCTGGGATATGTCACAGGTCCCAGAAGATTGCTCGGCCATTCAGGACAGGCCGCAAGCTGTCACAGCTGGGTGCCCACTGCCCACACTAGTGATGTCGGGGCAAAGGACAGGCGGGGAGAAAACCGAGGCTTCGGGTGGCCACATCACTGGACTGTGAAATAGGTGAGTGTGTTTATTAAAAGTCAACAGCTACACTTTTTGTAGCTGCTGTTATTTAATAAACTGAAAAACGAGTGGAACTCCGCTTTAACTAAAGCCTAGTACACTGTATTTACTATGCTTAAGTTTGTGAATGAATAGGAAACCACTCAGCAGGACAGAGCACTTCCCATTCGTTCACTGTTAAGTGCAGCAGAGAAAGGGATTGGGAAAACTCTGTACTCAGTTCTCTTTTCTCTGTTTAGACAATTGAGACATAATATAATAGAAATTAATATTGTAAAAAATAATTACAGAAAAAAAAGCGGAAAATTGAATTCAAATACTTACCGTAATCTTCCTTTCCTGAGGAGCTCCATGGCAGCACAGCTGGGGTAGAGGCTCAGCCCCCATGCCTCCAGGACTTAACTACAGCCTTGGTGTTCTGTAGCTAGTCCTACCAAGCTGGGTGAGATCTGTGCTGCCATGGAGCTCCAGGAAAGGAAAATTATGGTAAGTATTTGAATTAAATTTTCCATTTTCCTGACGGCTCCATGTCAGCACAGCTGGGAACTAACTAGCCAAAAGAGGGGAGGGATAATGCTACACACTCCTCAATTCTGACAAAAAAAAAAACAGAAGCCAGGATGCCTCTGCCAAACTCAACTGTCATTAAATCATGAATATGAATAATTTGGTGCCCACGTAGCTGCCTTGCAGAAAGTTTTAGATACTCGGCCTGCTGCCACTCTCAAAGTCGGGACCCTTCTAGTGAAGGGTGCCATGATTCTACTGGCACGGTCAACCCTTTTAACTTGTAGGCCAAGGAGATGAGCTTTACCAACCAAGAGGCAATAATCTTGCTGGAAGCAGTAAAATCATTACGTGTTCCACCTGGAATGACAAACAGATGCTCCGACTTCCTGATGGCAGAAGTTGTTCTTTTAACATTTTAAAGCTTGGTCCATATCGAATGGGCTAATTTCTTAAGTACTCCCCAAGAGAAACATAGGAGGACAACCTCTTGTGTGATATGGACTCTGAAGGTCAGTTCAGGCACACAATTCGAGCACTGCCATGAGTGGGTTTGTTAAACCCCAAGGCCACCAATGCTGACTCTCTTCTGGCTGATGTTATTGCCACTGGTAAAGCAGTTTTCAGTGAGAGGTACCACAGGGTAATTGAAGGCATCTGATACAATAATGTCCAACAGCAATGGGAGATCCCACTTCAGAAACAATTTGAGGTTTCAACCAAATTGCATCTTGAAAAACAGTATAATTAGGTGTTGGATGCCCACTGTATGCCGTTGAAGGTAGAGATAGTCGAAATCTGTGCCTATAGCATACCTACTCATAGACCTAAATCAAGCCACGCCAGCAGGCATTTCAGAACAGACTTCTGAAGAGTCCAGCGTAAAATGTTGATCAGCAATAACACTGGGAATTTATGCCATATTCTACTATAGGCATGGTTAGCGAGGTCCTTTTGTATTTACAATCTACAGAGCATTCAAATCCATTAGCCTCTGCCTCTCTAGACCCAGGCCATCAGCCTGAGCCTGTTGGATGCTGGATGAATGGGACTTTGGAGAAGATTTGATCTTACATACAGAGGGAGTCAATCCTTGACACTTATAAGGATGAGCAAAGGGTACCAAGGCCCCTTCGGCCAATCTGGGATCATCACCAGAACTGTCAACTTCTCTGCCACAACCTTAGCTGGAAGCTGAGAATCAGAGGGAGCAGCAGAAAGGCATAAACTGTCTTGGAGATCCACTCTGCAGTCAGCACCTCCGCCTGATTACTTGCAGATTCTGGGCCCTGGAATGGAACTTCAGCAACTTGATGTTGACTGGGGATGTAAGCAGTCTACCTCTGGAAGAAAAATACCAAGCTCTGTTAGTTCTTGAAAGACTCGCAGTAGTCTGGAGCATTCATTGTCGTCCAGACTTTGTCCTGGACAAATAGTTTGCCTGAAGATTCTTCTGACCAGGCACATAGGCCGCACATAGCTGCAGAAGATTAACTTGGGCAGATTCTAGAATTAGAGAAACCTCCTCCAGAAGGGATAAACTGAGCCTTGTTTCCAGATGTAGGCCACAGTTGTTGCGCTGTCCAACATTACCAGGACAGGCTTACCCTGGAACATTGCAGACAATTTAGTTTCTTCAACCATAAGTTTAGGCCACTGGTCCAGAAACCCAACTTTAATGGGAGCGAGAGTTAAAAAGGAGATTTCCATGGCTCAATCTGAGACATGAAGGATGAAAGATCTCCAAATATGGCCTAAAATGCTTGCCTTAATGGGCCACATGTCAATCACAAAAGCCACAACTATGTCCACAGAGGAGCCACATAGTGCCCATAAGGCATGTATGGGTGGCACAATCCCAAAATAACAGAAACTTTCCTGACATGGAACTCTTTACTGACTTCTTGGTTTATGCGTTGGCCTCCCAGTTTTTGCTGGACTCCCAGCCAGAAATGCAGAAGCTAAGCTCTCTGGAGTGAGAGTGAGTGTGGAAACTGACTCTTGAGTTTTTTTCGTCTCCTGTAACTCAGCAGACATTCATCTTGAGGCAGAAAGCCAAACTGACCTTCTACGATCAAGAAAAATGCAGTGATAGTGTTTGTCTTTGAAGGCCACAACACCTTCTGATAGTAAGGTCATGTATATGGCCAATCCCACAAGGGACATACACTGACCAGAGGGGTGATCCCAACCCCTGGACATCTTTCAGTTCAAAAGGCATAACTTTGCCAGTAGTCATCCACAGGTGACTCCTCTACCTGCTCTGGAAATGCTGGTCTTTTGAGGGGGTTGGCATAATGGTACAACAGTAAAGCAAACATGAGAAGCCACCATCAGGTTATTGCCATGTTTGAACAGACACAGTGTTACTTTGTGTAGCTGTTATGCAGAGTAATCTCTGTGGAGTAGCTCAGGCTATGCATAGTGGCTGCAGGGAGCAAGGCACAACAATACCCAGCAATGCAGCGTTAATTTGGATACAAAGCATTTTTCAAATTTAGCTCACCCATCCTCCGTCATCCGACCGTAAACACCAGGAGCGCGTGCATAGGGGAGACTCTGTCAACACCGCTGCCCACTTTATGCGGACCCAGCAGACCCCAGACAAGGCTGTTAGCCCTGATAAAAGCCACCCTGAGGACCAGCAGTGGGGCTCCCTGAATTATGGGTCATTTAGCCGAGACACCAGGGACTGCGTTCAGCCTAATTCACATGCATGGACGTACAGCCAGCCTTTTAGACCAGCCAGGTAGAGGAGCACACCTAGGTCCTGTGCATAGGAGGAAAAAAGAAGAACGCCAAGGCTGTAAGTGGGCTCACATTTATGTGAGTTAAGTCCTGGAAGCATGGGGGGCGGAGCCTATACCCCAGCTGTGCTGACATGGAGCCGTCAGGAAATTGGAAAATAAAAATGACTGACACAATCTACTAAAAAACATAAGTTGCACTTGTTTACTGACAAAATCTACTAAAAAACAAAAGTTATGCTTGTAACTATAAACACTCAAAAAAGTGACAATTATGAAAGTGACGAAGAAAAAAACTTGATGAATGATAAAAAATTTAGCCCATACACAAATAAATACAAGAACACTGATGATAAAATAAGTCCAAATAAGACAAAAATCCAGATTCATCCACATTCACCAAGGAAGGAAAAGAAAGGGAAAAGAGATGTAAAGAAAATCCCCAGTTGGAGATGAATCCCACTTACTATTATGTACCTGGTGGAGACTGGAATGTGATAGAGACCTCCTTTGCTCCTTCCCATCTACACTCCTGAAGGTGGGAACAGAAAGTGTAAAGGCAAGGAGTGGCATGAGTGCCGGGTAGCTGGCTGGTGATGTCCCCTCTGAAGGTGGGTAGAGCTGGCAGAAGAAGCTGGGCACCAGAGCATGGACAGGAGCAAAAGCAGAAGAAGAGCAATAGTCAGCAACAACCGGGCAGCAGGGTACCGAATCAGCAGGCAAAAGCAAGTCCAGAGGGCAGGCCAAGGTCGGGTAACAGCTGGGCAATGTGGTACCAATCCAGCAGGCAAATCAAGTCCAATAAACAGGCCGAAGTCAGGATACCAGGTAACGGAGTAAAGGAGCAAGCAGAGGGGAAGTCCAAAGGCGAGCTGGGTCATACACGAACAAACAGGAGCAATGGATCAGGACTTGGTGGGTCAGGAAGGAGCTGAAGATCATCCAGCAGTTGTTTGCAGTGACAGAGCAGTTTAAATAGGCCATTGGGTGCCAAGTGCTAATTGTTGTGTGCACACACGCAGAAGTACACTCATTCACGCACCAATGTGCGCATGTGCACATATCCGTGCGTGATGAACTGGCATTGCGAGCATTATGTTGGTCCTTTGCTTATGAATATTAGCACGTGTACAATGTGTATGAGCATGAGCAGGTATCTGCACTGGCCTTTTAGTGGTGGAGGTCCAGTTTACCTTACACTTAGTATGTAAGTGCCCTTACCAGAAACGGTGGGCCGCCTCAGTGACAAGGTCTTAAATGCAAGGAGATACCAGCCCTCTGCAGGGACAGATGGATCTCCTGTGCCTCCGGGATCTCCATATTGATCGCCATGTTGCTCAGAGGGAAGGGAACTGGAACTCCAATCTAAGGGTATCGCTGTTTGGCTCAAAGCCCATGAGCGTAAAAAACAAAGAAACCCAATAGTGTGATAAAGTCACTAAAAAGCCTTTATTGCTTTAGATTTAGCAAGTGGAAAAAAATGCAAAATACATTTAAAATTAGCTGGCAAGCTTAAAAATAAGAAATGAACACCCGTGTACCAGGGGTCACGTGGGGAGTAATGGCATCAATATGTAGCACCGCCCTACATGTTTCGTCATACGTGACGTCTTCATCATACATGACGTTTTTTATTATTATTTTACAAGCCCCTTTATGGATTTTGGTGAAATATCAAGGGTCTAAACATACACCTGATGTTTCACTTTTGAGACAGAAAGAAACTGAGGACAGAGATTCCCCAGTCCCTTACTATGTAGCCTGCAGTAAACATAGTTTACTATGCTTCAGTTAAGAATGAAGACAGGAGCGATCAGTACAGATCACTTGCTGTGTTCATTTAGAAAAGGAATAAGAGGGGAGAGGAGGGAAGCTGGCAGCACTGCAGGGGGAGTCAGCACCACACAGGATGATTAGGGTGTGCCCAGGCACACCTAACACACCCTGTGAGCACGCCTATGACATGTGTTGTACACTCAGTGTCCACAACTGGTTAATTCAAAGGGATTTAAAAAAAGGTTGAACATTTACTTCGGGTTTATTTAGTATTTAAATGAACTAGAGTGCAAATTGCTTCTATTTCAGTAGTTATGTATTTTAAACAATAAAATGCTTTTTATTCAAACCAAGTATTTTAAACCTTTCTTTATCCTTTGTGATGCTCTTGGTAAAAATAGAAGTCTTGAACCGATACAACAGAAAAACAGAAAAATAACTGGTGCTTGACAGGTTTGAGGGCAACATTGTATTGTATTATTCGCAGCTGTTATATAGTTCATTCCAACATTTAAAAATACTTCATGTGAGAATTGGGCCATCCTTCACAATTATAGTTACAAAATTCTGCAAACCAAGTGAGACAAAGAAAGATCACATAGAAAACACAGCTGCCAAGCATAGTTGCCAAATGCCCAGTGTTCATTTCTCTGTTCTTCATGAGCAGACAAAAGGAGAATAAGTCTGCAAAAGCCCCCTAAACCCTCCCAACCACATTATACTTAGTTGCCAACATTTTGAACGTAGTTTGCAGGCGCACTTTGCTAGTTAGCATCTATCCTGTGCTACATATAGCTTGAGAAACCCAAATTGCTATACAGTATGTCCAGTTATTCTATTTAAAGCTATTCTCCAGGAGAAAATAATAATTTACAATTGTGCTCATAGGTTTACAGGGGCAGAATTTATGATTTCTTGCCCATTTTTAAGAGAATATGAATGATAACAAAAACATTTCTTTCACTAAGTGAAGGTTCACACTACAATGACTTGGGATCTGACCTGTCAGCCCTCAAGTCGCCCCAAGTCGCTTGACATTAGGAATGACATTATAGTCAATGAGAGCCATCTTATTGTACACTACTGAAGTCGCTCTGACTTCAGAAAAGGTTCCTGTACTACTTCAAGGTGACGTCTAGGCGACTTGTACCCATAGAATTCAATGGAAGTCGCCTCCAAGTCGGATCTCAATCTATAGTGAAGCAACTTTACAGGAAAAAAAAAATAATTTACACAGGCACTTCCCACGTTTACCCAGGCAACCCCTGCCCTCCCACACAGCTGATTATTCTCTGATTGGCCAAAGCTAATGTCTCTTGTCCAGGAGGCAACTTTAAGTTGCGCAAAGTCGCCTCCAAATCGCTTTGCAAAGTTGCGCTGCAAGTTGGGTTGCCCCTGTGTGAACCGAGTCTCATGGTTAGGGCCGGTTCACACAGCGAGGCGCGGCGAGGCGTCTCCGACTTGCCTCGCCGCGACCTGCGGGGATCTCAGCGGCGACTTGCAGAGGACTTCTGTATAGAAGTCAATGCAAGTCGCCCCCGAAGTCGCCCAGAAGTAGTACAGGAACCTTTTTTCTGAGTCGGAGCGACTCGAGTCGCTCCTCTCAGAACGGTTCCATAGTACTGAACGGGGGCGACTTGCGGGAGCGAGGCGAGGCGAGCCGTGTCGCCTCGCATTGCATCGCTGTGTGAACCGGCCCTTAGTGTTTGGCTGAAGCCATTTATTATGAATCACCTGTGTTTACTTTTTTAAATCATAATGGCAACATAAACTACCCAAATGACCCTGATGAAAAGTTTACATACCGTGGTGATTTTGGTCTGATAACATGCACACAAGTTGACACAAATGGGTTTGAATGGCTATTAAAGGTAACCATCCTCACCTGTGATCTGTTTGCTTGTAATTAGTGTGTGTGTACATAAAAGGTCAATGCGTTCTGGACAGATCCAGTGCTGCACTGACGTTTCTGGATTCTGAGTCATGGGGAAAGCAAAAGAATTGTCAAATGATCTGCAGGAAAAGGTAGTTGAACTGTATAAAACAGGAAAGGGATATAAAAAGATATCCAAGGAATTGAGAATGCCAATTAGCAGTGTTCAAACTCTAATCAAGAAGTGGAAAATTAGGTGTTCTGCTGCAACCAAACCACGGTTAGGTAGACCAACTAAAATTTCAGCCACAACTGCCAGGAAAAATTGTTCGGGATGCAAAAAAAAAAAACACACAAATACCTTCAGGAGAAATACAGGACTCTCTGAAAACATCTGGTGTGGCTGTTTCAAGATGCACAATAAGGAGGCACTTGAAGAAAGACGGGCTGCATGGTCAAGTCACCAGAAGAATGCCATTATTACTCACATACCACAAAGTCCCACTTACAATATGCCAAACAGCACAAAGACAAGCCTCAAACCTTCTGGCACAAAGTCATTTGGAGTGACGAGAACAAAATTTGGCTTTTTGGCCACAACCATAAAAGTTACATTTGGAGAGGAGTCAACAAGTCCTTTGATGAAAGATATACCATTCCTGCTGTGAAACACGGAGGTGGATTGCTGATGTTTTGGGGATTTGTGAGCTACAAAGGCACAGGAAATTTGGTCAAAATTGTTGGCAAGATGAATACAGTATGTTATCAAAAATACTGGAGGAACATTTACATTCATCAGCCAGGAAGCTGCGCATGGGATGTACTTGGACATTCCAAGATGACAATGATCCAAAACATGAGGCCAAGTTGACCTGTCATTGGCTACAGCAGAATAAAGTGAAGGTTCTGGAGTGGTCATCTCCAGTCTCCTGACCTCAATATCATTGAGCCACTCTGGGGAGATCTCCAACGTGCAGTTCATGCAAGACAACCCAATAATTTACAGGAACTGGAGGCTTTTTGCCAAGAGGAATGGGCAGCTTTACCATCTGAGAAGATAAAGAGCCTCATCCACAAATACCACAAAAGACTTCAAGCTGTAATTGATTTTAAAGGGGGCAATACGCAGTATTTACAACTGGGGTATGTAAACTTTTGATCAGGGCCATTTGGGTAGTTTCGGTTGCTATTATGATTTAAAAAGAGTAAACACAGAATCATGGATGAAAGAAAGTTTTTGTGCTTATCATTCATATTCTCTGAAAAATGGCCAAGAAATCATAAATTCTGCCAGGGTATGTAAACTTATGAGCACAACAGTAAATATACACCGATCAGCTATAACTTTAAGATCACTGACTGTTTATCTCATTACAATGTCTTCTGAAAGTGGGTGGGATATATTAGGCAGCAAGTGATCATGTTGTCCATGAAGTTGACCTGTTGAAAGTAGAAAAAATGGGCATCACAGTTTGTTGTGTATGTGGCTGCATAGCTGCAAATCAATCAGGGTGCCCATATGCTGACCCATGTCCGCAGTCAAAATTGCCTACAATGGGTGTGAGCATCAAGACTGGAGCAATGGAAGAAGGTGTTCTGGTCTCATGAATCACGTTTTTCTTTTACATCATGTGGATGGCCGTGTGTGTGCCTCATTTACCTGGGGAAAAGATGGCACAAGGATGAAGTATGGGAAGAAGACAAGCCAACAGAGACATGGTGATACTTTGGGCAATGTTCTGCTGGGAAACCTTTCGTCCTGCCATTCATTTGGATGTTACTTGACACATGCCACCTACCTAAACATTGTTGCTGACTAAGTATACCCCTTCATGGAAGTGGTATTCCCTGATGGCAATAGCCTCTTTCAGTAGGATAATGCACCCTGCCACACTGCAAAATGGTTCAAGAATTGTTTGAGGAACACAACAATGAGTTTTAAATGTTGAATGGCCTCCAAATTCGCTACATCTCAATCCAATTTAGTATCTGTGGGATTTGCTGGAAAAACAAGTCCAATCCATGGAGGCCCCACCTTGCAACTTACAGGACATAAAGGGATTGCTTGGTGCAAGATACCACAGCATACCTTCAGAGATCTAGTGGCATCTATGTCATGAAGGGTCAGGGCTGTTTTGGTGGCAAAAGGGACTGTTTTGGCAGCAAAAGGGGATCTACTCAATAATAAGTAAGTCATTATATTGTTATGGCTGATTGGTGTATATCTCTCAATAGCCTCAAAGGATAAAAATCCACTTTGTGTGTAAAAAATGTCTTTAAAACCGTATATATTACCTTATAAAAGTAACAGTGACATTATCATTGTACTGTTCATAGCCTGTGCAGAAAGCAAAGCTGTGGAAGGGACCCAACAGCCCCACCCACTACAGGCAGCCTGCAGAAAACTACAGAAGGGGGTGGAGATCAGACCACTCACTCTGCACAATTAGAGAGTGCAGCAGTGACTGGTCTTCATTACAGCAAGCTCCTGCACAGAGGGAAAGTGTCTCACTGGAATACTGCACAGATCTGAAAGGAATACACAAAGCACACCAAGATTCAAGCAAGAATACACATGACTCTTGATTTACTTATCACTGAGTTCAGCTTTAACTTTAAGAAACTGCGGTGTCCATGCATGTGAAAGAGGTCAACAAGTCCCTAGCTCTTCTGAATTGCAACTCGACAGCTCTCTCCCTTCATTGCTTCTAAAGCCTGTTGTATAGGGGGATTCTCAAGGCCCTGCCTCATGAACTGCAACCCAGCTTTTGAAGTATTCCATTGAACACAGCATGACATCAAATGTGGACCCACCTGACAGCCACTACCATTTGACCATCTTAAAGTGGAAGAAAAGCACAAGTCTAACTATGCTTAAAAATGTTTTTACTCCCTTCCCCTACTTATCCTGCCCAACCTGTAGAAAAAATATGTGTGCGCTTACCTGTTTTTATTAATTTTTATTCTGCTTTTGTCCCGTTATGTGATCCTGCAGCTCCGACTCCTCTATGTCAGTGAGAGGCTTCTACAGGGGAGAGGAGTGAGCGCTGACAATGGCTGGGCCATAAAAGCCTATTGGGCTCCCGGAATTTTCAGTCGTTGTTGGTGCTCCCTGAGCTGGAGCTTCAGGATCACTTGACCAGACCAAATCAAAAATTGGTAAGTACACACATCTTTTTTTATACAGGCAGGAGAAGTACAAGGAGAGGTTAGGGAACATATCTAAGAATAATTATACTTTTCTTTCACTTTTAAACTGAACCCCTAGGAATTATATTTTTTGCATACTTACAGTGGGCCAAAATGGTTCCATGTAAATATGCATATCTGATTACTGGAAGGCCTCTGGGAATGTTGTAAAATATTGTAGTAGCCTGTGCTACATACAGTGAGAGCCATGATCTTCTAGGTTCTGTGTGAGCAGCTTTGCCATTCATTTAATGTCTTGTATTTTGCCAATGAGCACAATACGTTCTCTCATTGCCTAAGGTAGGGATCGTGATGTTAACACTCCTCCTCTCCAACTTGTCCAATCAGTACCTTTTATTAATTACAGAAACACAATGCATTCTATAAATGGTGGAGGTACTGGCTGTGAATGCTCCCATCTCCGTGGTCGGGGTGCAGAGAGGAAGCCACTTGCCAAGAACCAAGATCAGACGATCGGAGCTCTAATATTTTATGGTTTAGACTGCTACTGTGATTTTCAGATATCAGATAAGGATACTTATGGATATTTATCCAAGCTGGCCCAAAGTAAGTATGCAAAATTATAATTCTTGGAGTAATTCTTGGAGTTCCACTTTAAATGGCCTCTATTGGTCCTCTAGCTGAAGTAACTTAATTAGAGACCAGGGTTTCTGTGATTTACTTTCACTATCACTGGGACAGAAAGTGAAGCAAGACCTAAATGTGTTACAGTTTATTCTCAAAGAAGATAAGAGTGAAAATCCCCCAATAGGGACACCTGTCCACATGACAGAAGTATGAGATTTCCCCTCTGTTTGAGGATCTTTCCTCTCACTTCCTGGTGTGACTCTCGCACAAACAACTATAGGAACCTGGCAGAGGTTCTGATGCTCCCCAACACTATCCAAAACAAGAAAAAAAATGTAGCCGTAGTTTTCCTTTAAGGACCACAATATGTTGGTAAATTATATATTAAAATGTCTTACTTGTAAAGAAATAACTTACCTTTGCATTCCATTGAATCATTTCTTTGCTCATCGTGGTGGCTGGGAGTTCTTTGCATGAATAGGCTGTCAGTGACACTTTGAATAGGCCTTTTATAGTTCTCACAGACCGCACCATTCTCTGGATTAAGGTTTGGAACATGTGGTTTCATGTTTTGAATTCTTTTTATTTCATTAACAACTGCTCTACAGGCTATATCCTCGGATTCCCTGTAAATATAAAAAAACTCTCAGCTAGTGACTGGGATAAAAAAATACTCTCTAAGTCAGCCTTTCTTAACCTTTTTTACCCTAGAGGAACCCTTGAAGTAACTTCCAGGTCTCAGGGAATCCCTGCTAATACCAATACTTTAATGGTCAATAGGAAAAATGACTCTTACATTGGTGATCAGTTGGCCTTAGGTGGATAGTCTGCCTTACATTTGTGGTCAAAAAGCCACCCTTCCAGATAGATAAAAAGAACAGTTGTGTCATGCTGCTGATTGACCTTCCTATGCAGACACAATCAACTGGGATGTCAAACATCCACAGATCAAGGAACCCCCAACAATCTCTGGAGAAACCCTAAAGTTTCATGTGATTGAGTTCCAATTGAGAATGGTTGCACTAAGGTTTTTCTACCATGGCCCAGGTCGAGACCTTCTACCTTCCTATCATCTATTCTTTATAGTCTCGGGGAATCTGTGGCTGAAAGTATTAATGGAGGTCCTATATTTCCTGTATATTGTAAGGGAGACTGTTCTGGCAGAAATTACATTTGTTCTAGCTCTAGTAGTAAGTAGCTTGTACTCTGGCATCTGTTCTTGGAGAAATTACCTCTGTTTTAGTTCTAGTAGTAGGTAGCTTGTACTCTGGTATCTGTTCCTGGAGAAATTTCATCTGTTTTAGTTCTAGTAGTATGTAGCTTATATTCTGGCATTTGCTCTTGGAGAAATTACCTCTGTTTTAGTTCCAGTAGTAGGTAGCTTGTACTCTGACGTATGTTCTGGCAGAAATTACCTCTGCTTTAATAGTAATGGTAGGTAGCCTGTATTCTGACATCTGCTCTGGCAGACATGGTCACTGTTCTAGCTCTAATAGTAAGTAATTTGTACTCTTAAATGTGTTCTGGCAGAAATGGCCTAGCTCTAGTAGCAAGTGACCAGTACTTCAATGTCTGTTCTGGCAGAAACTCTAGTAGTAGGTAGCCTGTACGTTACATCTGTTTCTGCAGAAAGGGCCTCTGTTCAAGCTCTAGTAATAGGTAACCTGTACCCGAGTACATCTGTTCTGGCGGAAATGGCCTCTGTTCTAGTAGTAGGTAGCCTATACTATAACATCTGTTCTGGCAGACCCACGATAAATTTAGTGCGCCGCTCAGTCAGCATGGGGAGTAACACGAGTAGCTCCACATCCATTGCAGGAGTGGAGGCGAGGGATGGAGTTTGTGGCAACTCCCGTAATCACTTAAGGGAAAAAAGGAAAAAAATCCCTAATGCTGCACATTTACGGAGTCCCATAGTGATAATGGCGAGAGTGGCAACCTCAGCCTGGGCTCCTGCCAGGCCATGATTCCAATGTATTTCGCTCCACCCCCGCTACACTTAGTCATAGCTTCCTCCTTTCCCGTCTGTTCTGGCAGAAATGGCATCTGTTCTTGTTATAGTAGTAGGTAGTATGTACTCCAACATCTGTTCTGGCAGAAATGGTCTATGTTCTTGCTCTAGTAGTAGGTAGCATGTACTTTGACACCTATTCTGGCAGAAATGGTATGTACATAGTCTGTAATTTCATTTATTTTCTGACAAAAATTGCCTCTGTTCTAAATCTAGTTGTAGGTAGCCTGTATTTTGACATCAGTTCTGGCAGAAATGGCCTTTGTTCTAGCTCTAGTAGTAAGTAGCCTGTACTATGACATCTTTTCAGGAAGAAATGGCCTCCGTTCTATCTCTAGTAGTAGGTATCTTGTACTATGACATCTTTTCTGGCAGAAACAGCCTCTGCATTACAAAATAGTCTTTACTCCAACTTCTAATCTGGTGAAATGACCTCTGTTCTCAGCTCTGGTAGTAAGTTGCCTCTACTGTCATATCTGTTCTGGCAGAAGTGATCTCTGTTGTAGCTCTAGTAATGTATAGCCTATACTGTAACATCTTTTTTGGCTTAATGGCCTCTGTTCTATCTCCAGTAATGTGTAGCCTATATTCAATTTATGACATATGTACTGGCAGAAATAGCCTCTGTTCTATCTCTAGTAGTGTGAAGCCTTTACTCGGACATACTGTATGTTCTGGCAGAAATGGCCTCTAAGTATCTTCTGGTTGGAAAACGAGAGCATTCTAATTTCTTGTCTTTTACTTTCCATCCGGTAATGGCAATATAGTCATCTCTATGATATGAGCTTACAGTACATATTTAAAGTATTTATGGCCCTGGGGATAATCCACATGGACTATGCAAAGCAGTTACCATTGTGACATTTCCGCAACATACACTATGTATTCATCTAAAGGTGATTTATGTCTAATCTGACTGCTTGTAACTACTAAATGTCTTAACTTAAACTACCTTGATTAAGGAATAAAGCTTGCAACCTGGTCCACATTTACTTTTTTTTTTTTTTAAAGGATGTGATTTTTAGGACATTAATGCTTGGAGATGTCTAAGATTATTATGTTATTGTTTCTTATTCAGCCAATTGTATTTCCCAATATGGCCATGCATTGAAGAACAGTTCAAAAGTGTATAGTAAGAAAAAAAATGGCAGGGGGGAGTGGCCAACCATGGATGGCTGAAGACGCACATCGCTGAGCTCCATGTCATGGTAGCAGGCTAGTATTAAGACACTGCACACCGCACAATTTTTTTGGCATTGAGCCTCCTGAACCATACAATGCTATCTGCTATGAACGGCGCAGCTCGATCCACAGACCCCTAAGGATAAGATGGCGCCCGGCCGCAGCATGGGGAAGACCAAGCTTCCTACTCCCACTCCAGCAGCAGCTCACCCGTGCAAGGACAGCACCAATGGACTCCAGGATCCCAGAGGAGAGACTTCAGCCTCCTCTGTGCGGTCAGTAACATCACACAACACAGGCACAGGGTAATCCCTGACATGCACACATCCCCTGACAGGGGAGCCCATTAGATCAGAAGCGACAGCTCTCCTTTCTGCCTTTAGAGCAGATTTTGAATCTTGGGCAATTAAAATGGAGGATTCCCTGCATGTAGAACTAAATGCTCTGAAACAAAAGTTTACAGCTACTGAGGTGGCAGTGTCAGCTTTACCACTCAAGATGATCATGAGGCACGTATAGTGGCACTTGAATCCTCATTCGTGACAAACCTCCATCGCTTGCACCATCAGAAACTCTGCATAGGACAGGACAGTGAAAATCACAGCCGCAGAAACAACATCAGACTGCAAGGCATACCTGAAGCAACATCTGGTGCGGAACTGAAGCCCACTGTCATAACTGTCCTCAACAAAGTTTTGGGGAGAGAGACCTCATCACCAATTGAGCTAGATCGTGTACCAGATCTGTCTCGCAATATGCTTTATATGCGCCGTGTGGTGCGTCCTCTACTTGGGGCCACTCATTCAGCCTCAAGGTGACTCGAGGCGATTGGAGGTTCGAATTGTCAGACCCAGACCAGTTGCCTGACTTCTTTCTCTTCCTTGAACAAGAACCGGTTGATGTTCTGAACTGGCTGGATCCTCCAGACGACACATCTAGAAAGATGGGACTTGTCCCATTCCCGCAATGCCATAGACATCCTAGGTCTAGGTCGGTATCCTCTGGCCCTGGAATAAGACAACCTACCTCTCCAGAAGATTGACCCAGAAGTACCATGGAGACTACTGCCTTATCCCCTTCCTCCACACCATTTACTTCATTGGGGGGATCCTAACGGCTCTAACGCACTGCTGGCAGGTTTTCTCTGCCCACTGCTCCCCTGCCTATGACATTTGCCTTGTGATCCGTGCCCACTAGCATACTTGGTCAGGTACTGTTCGACTATAGGGGACGAAACTGTTCTTTTCCTGCCCTTTGCCAGTACAATTGTCTGGCTGGGGTTCAGGAGAGAACAAAGGTAACAGATATTTTCTGTTCCACACAGTGATGGGTGTCAGGTCACACCAGAACACACTGAATGTTTTACACATGATGTTCCACACAGTTTTTGGTTGTCCCACCCCCCCCCCCCCCTCTCTGACACTTGATTGTGGACACTCACGGAAAAGTAGGGGGATCGACTCTGTGTGGAGACATGGCCCCCAGACCTGATCATCTTCTACTGCCGCTGAGGCTTGTATAGCACAAGCGTATATAAAGTGAGAAAAAAATCCACAAACAACAAATAAATAAATAATAGCTGCCAGCACCGCAGACTTACTGCAACAAACAAAATGGTGAAATAATAAAAAAAGGTGCAGCGCTTAGATTATGACAATATCTATATAATCTTTTACCAGTGTAAATAATATAATCAACTTTAATAGTGAAAAAAACTCTGCATAAATTAACACTATTAATGATTCTATGTTTTAGACAACACTATATCCAAATATAAAAAAAAAAAATTGATATACGTATATCCACCAAGGTGAACGTGTTAAGAGTCCATAAGTGAAACAATATGGTGACAAAGTGCAATATCTTGAGAAGTTATAGTGACTTCAGTGAATACTTTGCAGAAATCCACCACCACTTGAGAGGAGGCTTACCAGATGTAATGGACCCAGTTAGGTATATACCTAGTGAGTCACACGAGTTTATTGATGTAAATCCACACAAAAAAAACAGCTGGCAAAACTTGTAACTTCTCATGGGTACCAGAGTAGACAGAGAGATGACCCCAAAAAAAAAATAAAAAAAATAATAATAATAAAAAAAATAATAAAAATAAAAATGGAAATAAAATCTGGCAACGCAGTGGCATCAACGAGCCCTTCCCGACGCGTTTCTCCTAAACAGGCATCCTCAGATGCCTGTTGCCAGATTTTATTTCCATGCTTGTATTTGCCTGTAATATGTGAGTACCCATTTACTCTTTTAATGTTAATAAAAGTTTTAAACGGTATTTCACTATGAGGCTGTATTTTCTTCTTTTTGGCCTATAATATACGTGGAAGAATCTCTGTCCTCAGTCACCCCAAAAGGTGGATAGCCATTTCATCTATTTTACTGTTCTGTGATCAACTTAAAGTGGGGTACCCCCTAAAAAAAAAAAATTAAAAGTCAGCAGCTACAAATACTGCAGCTGCTGGCTTTTAATAATCGGACACTTACCTGCCCCAGGGTCCAGCGATGCGGGGGAACGAAGCCCCCCCCTCGCTCCCCGCTCCGCTCGCGGCGCCGTCATGCATACTGTGGGCACCCGGCTGTGGCTTCACAGGCATATAATAAATATAATAGGAATATAATAAATATTCCCCAAAAATATATATAAAAATTTTTTTTTCCTCAATAAGCATTTATTAATTGGTTTGCGCAAAAGTTATAGTGTCTACAAAATAGGGGATAGTTTTAAGGCATTTTTAGTAATTTTTTTTTTTACTAGTAATGGCGACGATCAGCAATTTTTATCATGACTGCGACATTATGGCGGACAGATCGGACACTTTTGGGGCTATTTTGGGGCCATTCACATTTATACATGTGTAAATGTAACTGGCAGTGAAGGGGTTAACCACTAGGGTCGCTGAAGGGGTTAAGTGTGTCCTAGGGATGTGTTATAACTATGGGGGGGTGGGCTACCCCCCAGCTGTGATTAGTGTCCTTTCACTAGGAAGAATGGGGAACTGCTTGTTTACATCAGCATTTCCCCGTTCTTCCTCTCTGTGAGGTGATTGCGGATATCCCCGCGGATATCGAATCCGCGGGACCCGCGATCACACTCACGGAGCTTGCGGTGGGCGCACGCGCCCACAATGCCGCGTCTTAATGGGCAACATACAGGTACGTTAATATGCCTGTACATGCCATTCTACCGACGTATATCGGCGTGTGTCGGTCAGCAAGGGGTTAAGAGACGTCCCAGGATAAGATATGATACAATGATTCTTCCAAAGGTCCAAGGAGGAGCGGGGGTTCCAGATGCCTATGTATACTACAAGGAGGCAGTACTCACATGTATCATAGATTGGTTTCATCACCCCTCGTCCAAACTTATCTAAATTAATTTGATCTCTGCGCCCTGCCGTGGACTCCTATGGCTCAACGTAAAGATGCCGCGCTCTCTACTGCTCTTACTCATCAGACACTTCAGGTGTGGGACCGTTTGGTCTCAGCTGGTAAAACATCTAAACCACAGGGCCCTATGACTCCTCTTTGGAACCCCAGCTTTTCCTCCAGCTGCAAGTGGGAGGAGATTCAGACCCTGGAATAGGGAGGATCATAGAAGCCTAGCTCAGGTCCTCTGCGCGGACCCAGCCGTCTGACAAGTAGCGTCCCGTTCTGTACAATGGAACCATTCTAATCGGATCGACACAAGTCGCTCCGACTTACAAAAAGGTTCCTGTACGACTTTGGGGGTGACTTGCATTGACTTCTATACAGAAGTCATTTTGCAAGTCACCGCAGCGATCGCGCCCAGGTCGCCTGAGGCAGTCGTGCTGTAAGTCGCGCTGCCTCAGTGTGAACCGGACCTTAAGGTTTACCTCATTGCCTTATGTAAGCTACATATTTATAATATACTGTAACATGTTTATTACACTTGTTCTTCTTACACCCTCCAATAAAATAAGATTGAAAAGAAAAATAATGGCAAATATAGAGACAAATAGTTTTACCTTTAACTTCATGTTGTGTGGCTTATCTGTTGCCTAATTATAGAATAATAATCTAACAACAGAAAGTGTGGAAGTATATTTTAAAAAATGTGTACATTCTTTGAGAAAAAAAGGACTTAATTTAAAATTGTCTCACTCTATCCATCATGCAAAGGTGTACCTATAGCCGTAGCAGCCCATAATATTGTTAAGGGGACCAGAAACAAGGGGAGCCCGGTCTACATTGGAAAGTGAGTGTAAAATTGCTTACTCGTGGGTTGAGGAATGCATACTTCTCTGTCCGTTGTTGGCACATTAATCCTGCGTAAGAACCAGTTTAGTTTAGGCTGACTGCAAAGCTCCTCTCCTTTGGTACACAGAACTGTCTCAACACAACAGCAATTGTTACATTGCAAGGCAACGCAAGGAGAAAACTGAATCTCTGAACAGCCCTCCCTGACTCTTATTTAGATTGTCTGGTTACAATTTGTGATTATTTAATTTCAGTGGCCACCAGTGATAATAAGGAGTAGGAATAAGACCTCTAGAGCAGTGTTTCTCAACTCCAGTCCTCAAGGTGCCCCAACAGGTAATGTTTTTAGGATTTCCCTGAGATGAAACAGCTGTGGTAATTACTAAGGCAGTTAAACTGATAAAATCACCTTTCCAAAATAATGGGAATCCAGAAAACATGACCTGTTGGGACGGCCTTCAGGACTGGAGTTGAGAAACACTGCTCTAGAGGAGTATACATTGCCTTGCGAAAGTATTCGGCCCCCTTGAACTTTTCAACCTTTTGCCACATTTCAGGCTTCAAACATAAAGATATAAAATTTTTATTTTTTGTGAAGAATCACCAACAAGTGGGACACAATTGTGAAGTGGAACGAAATCTATTGGATTTTTGAAACTTTTTTAACTAATAAAAAAATGAAAAGTGGGGCGTGCAAAATTATTCGGCCCCCTTGCGTTAATACTTTGTAGAGCCACCTTTTGCTGCGATTACAGCTGCAAGTCGCTTGGGGTATGTCTCTATCAGTTTTGCACATCGAGAGACTGAAATTCTTGCCCATTCTTCCTTGCAAAACAGCTCGAGCTCAGTGAGGTTGGATGGAGAGCGTTTGTGAACAGCAGTTTTCAGCTCTTTCCACAGATTCTCGATTGGATTCAGGTCTGGACTTTGACTTGGCCATTCTAACACCTGGATACGTTTATTTGTGAACCATTCCTTTGTAGATTTTGCTGAATGTTTGGGATCATTGTCTTGTTGGAAGATAAATCTCCGTCCCAGTTTCAGGTCTTTTGCAGACTACAACAGGTTTTCATCCAGAATGGTCCTGTATTTGGCTGCATCCATCTTCCCCTCAATTTTAACCATCTTCCCTGTCCCTGCTGAAGAAAAGCAGGCCCAAACCATGATGCTGCCACCACCATGTTTGACAGTGGGGATGGTGTGTTGAGGGCAGGCCCGGACTGGGACAAAAAATAGGCCCGGGCATTTTAGATTGAGCAGCCAACCTTTCCAGGGACCGGGGGGGGGGTTCGGTAGACATTAGCGGGGGTGGCTGGTTTTGGTCCTCCACACTGTAATGTGCAGGGATACTGTGATATAAAGGGAACTGCACTAAAAAGGGGCACTGCAATGATTACAGTGCCCTTTTACGGGGCAGTCCTCTTTATATTATAGTGTCCCAGTCCTATTGTGGCCATGCCAGTACTGTCTGTCTCCTATTGTGTCCACGGCCCAGTGACACTGACCTGCTCTCTGGTGCTGCGGGTACAGGGTGGCTCCCTCTGGCGCTGCGGGTACAGGGTGGCTCCCTCTGGCGCTGCGGGTACAGGGTGGCTCCCTCTGGCGCTGCGGGTACAGGGTGGCTTTCTCTGGCGCTGCGGGTACAGGGTGGCTCTCTCTGGCGCTGCGGTGCAGCGTCGCTCTCTCTGGGGGTGCGGTGCAGCGTCGCTCTCTCTGGGGGTGCGGTGCAGCGTCGCTCTCTCTGGGGGTGCGGTGCAGCGTCGCTCTCTCTGGGGGTATGGTGCAGCGTCGCTCTCTCTGGTGGTGAGGTGCAGCGTCGCTCTCTCTGGTGGTGCGGTGCAGCGTCGCTCTCTCTCTCTCTGGTTGTGCTGGGGCTATTAGTTCCCCCAGCACAGTCCTCTGTTTTATTTGCCATGTCTCCTGTAGTAGCTGCTACAAGCACTCCTCAGCTTGTTTCTGGGTTTTCTCTTTCACCCCAGCAGAGTGCATGCTGGGGACTGTAGTCTGCTCCCTGCTGAGACCAATGGTGCCATGTATCTCTGGGACTACATTTCCCATGATACCCCTCTAGTTTCTTCTGATTGGCCCTCTGTGTTGGCCAATGGGGAGGGAAAACGACCATACAGGAACGCCTTCTCTTCCCCTGCTGCCGACGTGAGAAGGGGAGGGGGAGCGAGGGGGGAATAGTGACAGCAGCCTGAAGCTTTCCCCACCGTGCGGACGACCATGGCTGGAGGAGGAGAGCGGAACTGTCAGTGCGGCGCTGAGGCTGAGCTGTGTGTGAGAGAGATACACATCACAGTTCATGCAGCCGCCAGTTCCGCATGACACAGGCACGGCCGTATGGCGGTAGGCGAGCGGCGGCCGTGGCCTGTGTTACCCACAATCAGGCCGCGGCCGCCACTTACCTCCCGCCTTGCGGCCTGATCTTCAACAGGCCACGGGCGGCCCAGGCCCACCGGGCAAATGCCCGGTCTGCCCTATGGCCAGTCCGGGCCTGGTTGAGGGTGATGAGCTGTGTTGCTTTTACGCCAAACATATCGTTTTGCATTGTGGGCAAAAAGTTGGATTTTGGTTTCATCTGACCAGAGCACCTTCTTCCACATGTTTGGTGTGTCTCCCAGGTGGCTTGTGGCAAACTTTAGACAAAACTTTTTATGGATATCTTTGAGAAATGGCTTTCTTCTTGCCACTCTTACATAAAGGCCAGATTTGTGCAGTGTACGACTGATTGTTGTCCTATGGACAGACTCTCCCACCTCAGCTGTAGTTCTCTGCAGTTCATCCAGAGTGATCATGGGCCTCTTGGCTGCATCTCTGATCAGTCTTCTCCTTGTCTGAGCTGAAAGTTTAGAGGGACGGCCAGGTCTTGGTAGATTTGCAGTGGTCTGATACTCCTTCCATTTCAAAATGATCGCTTGCACAGTGCTCTTTGGGATGTTTAAAGCTTGGGAAATCTTTTTGTATCCAAATCGGGCTTTAAACTTCTCCACAACAGTATTACGGACCTGCCTGGTGTGTTCCTTGGTCTTCATGATGCTCTCTGCGCTTTCAACAGAACCCCGAGACTATCACAGAGCAGGTGCATTTATACAGAGACTTGATTACACACAGGTGGATTCTATTTATCACCATCAGTCATTTAGGACAACATTGGATCATTCAGAGATCCTCGCTGAACTTCTGGAGTGAGTTTGCTGCACTGAAAGTAAAGGGGCCGAATAATTTTGCACGCACCACTTTTCAGTTTTTTATTTGCTAAAAAAGTTTAAAATATCCAATAGATTTCGTTCCACTTCACAATTGTGTCCCACTTGTTGGTAATTCTTCACAAAAAATAAAAATGTTATATCTTTATGTTTGAAGCCTGAAATGTGGCAAAAGGTTGAAAAGTTCAAGGGGGCCGAATACTTTCGCAAGGCACTGTAATATAGGCTTCTTACCTCTGACCACCTGTATTAACGCATAAATAAACCCTAACCATTTACTTCTTTTTGATCTCTTTAGTGTTTTAATTTTACAACTGAAAGCATTTTTTTTTGTCTTTTTAATAAGTGCAAAAAATATGAGTTGATGTTGCTAGAAATCCAGTTCTGTCATATGTCCGGAGCAGTCTTATCTAAATGTTTTGAGGGAGTTTAATAGGACTACGGAACACCTATATCCCATGTGACAAAGAAAAAGGGAAAGTGTGCTCCAAGTACAAGAAAAGAAAGCTGAAGCTGTCCCTGCTGAGAGAACATAATTATAGCCGCTAGCAATAATTGTATGTAAAAATCCGCCATGTTGGTTGTACCCAAGTCGATCAATCAGCCTGCCCATAAGTGGTTTGAATCTAAAACCATCTATGGCTGGCTTAAAATCTGTTACATCCCTCGCGCCCCCCCCCCCCCCCATGGTCATTCTCAGTCTGCTTGTGTTTGGTATGTTGTACAGCAAGCTGTAATACTTTTTTTAATTTTTTTTTTGCATCTTTTCTTTTTTACTCTCATTAAAACGATAATGATAATGGCCCCACTCTGCAAAATGATACAGACCTCACTATGCAATCTCTGCATAATGAAATAGAGAATAGCACCTTTTCCGCTTTGTATCTTTTGGGTGCAGGTATGCATTTACCTATTTGTGTTTCCTACAATCCCTTGCAACTAAATTAATTGGACCCTGATATCAAGCGATTTATTTAAAAAATATATTTTTATAGGATTATATGTGCAATATCATATTTCATGGGTGTAATTTACCCAAAAAGTCTCCTTTGTGTAGATCAGCCTTTTTCAACCAGAGAAGGTTGAGGTTTCTTCTAGGGTGCCTTGGCAAAGTGCCTAAAATTTGCCCAAAAATTGTGTTCAAGCCAGGGTGTGGATAAAATCTGCCTTTTAGTTACACAAAGCCACATGTTTTCATTGTGCAAAATTATAACCTTCTAGCTGCTGGTGTCCTAATGACCAATTTCATCATTAGTTGATATTGATTATGTCAGTCGCCTGCACAGCATCTTTTTATCCCCCTCTTCTGCCTCTCTTCATCAGTGTTGGGGTCACATTAGATGAATTATGGAGAACAATTGAGGGAGAAGAGAAACATTGGAATACTAGTCAGTACCGGATTTTCAAAAGTGTATTTGCTTTGGAATAATAAATCACCTCTAAGGTTGGGTGTCCTACTTGTGTGGATGTTGATGCATTATGTAAAACTATTAAAATCGTTTTTTATATTTTAGAATGGAATACTTTGAGACTGTCCATCTTTTTTAAAGGGTGCCTTGACTGAAAAATGGTTGAGAGGCACTGGTGTAGATATCCAAATGACCTGAGACTGCTGCTGGGTGTGCCAACTTGATTGTGACTCAAGCGACACTATAGTATTTCACTTCACTTCATAGTATTCTCCTTATGTAGAGAGGTGAAGGAAGGGATGGAGGAGCTGGGCCAGCACAGAGATTAATTGGACACTCCCAACAGAGAAGAGTGCTACAACGGGCATAGAGGGAGTAGGTGTTCTAGGGAACTGACTAGTTACGTTTTCTAGCAAGTTCAAAAGTTAATAAAAAATAAATTGTAAAGGAAAAACACTGCAAGTAAACATGTAAAATGTTTGATTTTTCCTTGTATTCATCTGCAATTTTTTAAGTTTGTAAATCAATAATACACTCACTATCCCCCTGTCACCTGTGTATCACCACTGCACTGAAAACACCCTCGCCTCTAAGCCGCCACTTTAAAAATGATAAAATGTGTATAATGTTCCTTTAACAAGTGCTGAAACAAGTGGCGCTAAATAAAGTGTATATTTTTACCACTAAATCCTATAAAACTATATCACTAAAATTAAAAATATTTCATTAAGTGTTTAGTGATACAAATAAATTAAAATAAATAAATAAATACCCCCAAACATTCCCGGAGGAAGTGGGTTTGTGTATGATTTATTGTATGATGTGGTTAATTACTTGGTCACAGGGTGATTTCATTTAATAGATTTATTTAATTAATTCCTTATTTGTAGGTTATTTATTTATTTTGCCACAAGATATTTATTTAAATTTATTTGTATCACTAAACACTTAATTAAATATTTTTAATTTCAGTGATATCGTTTTATAGGATTTCGTGGTAAAAATATACACTTTATTTAGTACCACTTGTTTCAGTACTTGTTAAAGGAACATTATACACATTTTTTAAGTTTGCAACAGGATCTCTTTAAGTTTTTTACAGCGGCTCTTAACACATTATTCTGAGCTGTGCAACTTAGCTTTCGTGGGCGCGTTCACACTATACGCAGTGACTGATGTTTCTTCCGCACTTGATCAGTGGCAGTATCCGCAGGAGCACAAGAACAATTGCTTACTGTGTGCCATGTTTTCACTACAATCCTGCCTTTGGGCAGTTTGAAGTACTTTGGTTAAAAATGCAGATATGCTACATTTTTCTGGAGCCCACCTGAAGTCACAATTCATTTCCGGAATGCATGAATTCTCACTTTGATATTTCAGTCATGTTAAAGAAAAATTCCAGTTATACATATTTTTACATAGGTCCAGCTTGGACAAAGGTAACTATGCATATATCATACCTGCAGGATCCCTCTAGACCAGTGATGGCGAACCTTGGCACCCCAGATGTTTTTAAACTACATTTCCCATGATGCTCATTCACTCCGAAGTGTAGTTCAGCATCATGGGAAATGTAGTTCCAAAACATCTGGGGTGCCAAGGTTCGCCATCACTGCTCTAGACCAATAGTCTCTAAACTGTGGCCCATGGGCCAGATGCAACCCTTTGCTGCCTTCATCACCCCCTGGGTCACATTCCTCCCACTGACACCTACAATGGAGGATAATTTCTGCAACTGGCACCAATGATGGGGCATGATTCCTCCCATTGATACCAATGACTGGTGTGGTAGCAATATGGCTGTATGCTATGCACACAGCCACATCTCTTGCGCTAATATAAACACCTATTTCTGTATTTCTTAATGATATAATACTTCTCACCTTTCAACCCACTCATCCAAATGAACAGACTTGACCATCCTTCTTACGTTCTCAAATCGGTTCACATGACTCCCCCTCTAACACGAGCGTCTGCTTTTATTTACATATCAACAGGAAACCACACCCTGGAGGGTTTGCCTCCAGCAGCTAAACGCCTCCTACAAAGCTTGTGACCTCACAGCAGCAACACAGGATGTGAATGACCATATTAGGATTTGACAACACAGGAACCCTTCCAACAGCATTAGTTAAGCAATACAATACAATGCAATACAATACAAAAGAAGGTGGGGTCTTCAGACAGCCAATCAGACATTCGTTTTCCTTTAAAAGAACCAATCACGGACATGTATACATTCCAATAGTCAATGACGCAAACCATACAAAACCAATGAACGATGACTACAATTCTGCTGATAATAATCCAGGTATGCATTGTTCTCTGGAACAATGTATATTAAAGATTATTCTACACTCCCTGTGGATGGAAGGTTATCTGCACATGCACGCTTCGAAATTCCAACATGTGCTGATCAGACACAGCAGAGACAACGAGCGTACATCCGCCCACAACCAATCCCTGCAGAGCAAGCATATCCCCCCAGACGATCGTCTGTGCAATGCACAGGGGCCCTTTCGCTGGCGGACATACCCCCACTCTGCAAACACCTCTTTCCAATCCCAGGAAGTTATCCACTACCTAATGGATCTCAACCAGCGTCAGTCTGCCCCAGTCAGCTCTTTAGAGCGGGCTAGGGGAGAACAAACACAGGGGGACTCTTATGACAAAACATATTAAAATACATCTAAAACATCTTCATAAAATTTTCCACAACAGTTCCTCCTCTTTGTTATATGATCCCATGTGTCCCTAGATGAATTTCAATCTTCTTCTTACAGCTGGCCTTACAGCCCATATGAGTCCATAAAAAGGAAAACACAGCTTGACATGTAGACTCTGTTCTTCAGGAGAGAAGACATGGTGAGCTGTAGTAATCGCCGGTTGGTCTGGGATCCTCTGTGTCTTGTACGTAGTACAGGCTTCTTGGGTGTCTCATTGAGGAAGATGTGCTCATCTGCTCGGGCTCTGGTTATGCGTTCAATCAGGCAACAGGAGCACCTCATCACGGCATATAGAAGGAATAGAAACAAAAACAACTTGAGTGAATATACCCCTACTTCCTTCAACTATGATCCGCTGCAAAAATAAAGATTAAATGCCCACAGATTCCCAGACCCTTAAGAGGATTCCAACCTTCACTAGCTATAGCTCTGGCTTTGCCTCTCAGGGACCCAAGCCCCATCCATGTGGGCCTGAACTTTGCCACTAGTATATCTGATACAGCTATAAAAATCTTTACTTATGAATTCCCAGGAACCCCCCTTGGATTGTGGGAACTTCCTTGTAGCTTCAACAGTTACATGAAAACATCCCATCTTTGATGGATGAGAAATTGTTCAATTGTTTCATAAGCTCAATCCCCCACCATGTACAAGCAATTCCCTTCCAGCTGTCCCTGACATTCTTACCTTCTCTCGCGCCATCAGATCCTTACAATCGGCCGCAACATAAGATGCTGGAATGAGATTCACTAGCACACATGAACCTCTTCCATTAGGGGAATTACCTTATAAGCTGTAGATCCGCATTAATACCAAACTAAAGTTAAAGTACACTTGTGGGCTACTTATTTATCCCGATACCAAAGCTGGCAAGAACCAGAGCGATTGTTAAAATTATAATTAATTTTACCCTCTAGAAATGTATCGTTAAATTCTAATGAGAAGTGTCTGTTTGGATTTTACTAGTTTGTCAAAACTCCTCACACCAATATGCCTATACACCATACACTGCTGTCATTGCTGGGGCACTTAGAGCTCAGTGAAGACTCAGAGTGGACCCAACCATGTGTCCTGTTCACTTTCTTAGATAGTTGGAAAATACACTTTAAAAATATAAATAAACAAAGATACTTCTCATCCTTTGGTGTAGTTTAGCAGCTTCTTGCAGTGGCTGGCCTTAAACCTCATATGACAATATCCCAGACATCAGGACTGTGGTCACTGCATAACCTGTGCGTGGCTTACCATCTGGGGTGTAATACCTGGAACCATTGACAAAACGGTTCTTAGCATCTGGGATTGGAGCCTACTTCACCAGACTGCTGCTTGCTGATTCAAAGTCTATCAAAGAAAGACAGTCTTGGCACAAACTTGGTTAGAATTACAAAGGTTAGCGTTATTAGTAGGGATGAGCCGAACAGCCCCCGGTTCGGTTCGCACCAGAACTTTCGAACGGACCCCAAATTCGAACAAACTTTAGAACCCCATTGAAGTCTATGGGATTCGAACGTTCGAAATTAAAAGTGCTAATTTTAATGGCTAATATGCAAGATACTGTCCTAAAAAGGGTTTGGGGACCTGGCTCCTGCCCCAGGGGACATGGGTCAATGCATAAAATGTTTTTAAAAATGGCCGCTTTGGCGGGAGCACTGATTTTAATGACGATTAAAGTGAAAAAAAAGTGAAATATTCCTTTAAATATGGTGCCTGGGGGGTGTCTGTAGTATGCCTGTGAAGTGCCACGTGTTTCCCGTGTTTAGAACAGTCCCTGCACAAAATGACATTAAACGGAAATAACACCATTTAAAACTACTTGCGGTTTTAATGTTATATCTGGTTCCTGCAATATGGTTGAAAATCATTGAGAAAAATGGCATGGGTAGCCCTCCTTGCCCATTACCAGCCTATTTGGGTCTTGTACGCATATTAAGGGGAACCCTGTACCCATATTAAAAAAAGGAAATGCGTGTGGCCCCCAGGCCCTATATACTCAGAACAGCAGTATACAGGCGGTGCAAACAAGACAGGGACTGTGTAGGTTTGTTGTGTTAAGTTGAATCTGTTTGTAATTTTCAACTGGTACATTTTTAAAGTGTAGCTCCAGTCAAAAAAACTATTTTTAAGCTTTTTGGAAAACATAGGGAAGGGTTATCACCCCTGTATAATTTGTTTTGTCGTCCATCTTTTTTCATCTCACTTGCTGTTGTCTCCTTCCGTTTGCAAGTAGGAGATGTTTGTAAATTGGATGTTTGAAATTAGGGGCCTGCCCTATATGCTCTGCAGAAATGGCGGAACAAGGTGTTGGTTTTGCCACAACATTGTAAGCCCTCAAAGTGACTCTTGGTGGGCGCTGGAGCGCCCTGCTGTGAACGATTATATCAAGAATTGTAATTACATGCCATTGTTGAACAGTGGTAGAAAAATTGACCTTTGGTGGTTGTGGTGCTGGTGCCACAACACTATAAGTCCTCACCGTTACTCTGGGTGGGCACAGGAAGGGGCCCTCCTGTGAAATATTATATCAAGAATTGTAATTACATGTCCCTGTTAAACAGGGGCAGAAAAATTTGGCCTTAGGCACTGCTGCTGGTGCCACCACACTGCAACCTCTCCCATGTACTCTAGTTTTATTGCAGGAATTAGCCCTGCTTCAAAGCATTGCATCAAAAATTGTACTTAAACGCCCCTGTTAAACAGGGGCAGAAAAATTGGGCCTTAGGCACTGGTGCTGGTGCCACCACACTGCAACCTCTGCCATATACTCTTGTTTTATTGCAGGAATTAGCCCTGCTGCAAAGCATTGCATCAAAAATTGTAATTAAACTCGCCTCTGTTAAACAGGGGCAGAAAAATTGGGCCTTAGGCACTGGTGCTGGTGCCACCACACTGCAACCTCTTCCATATACTCTAGTTTTATTGCAGGAATTAGCCCTGCTGCAAAGCATTGCATCAAAAATTGTACTTAAACGCCCCTGTTAAACAGGGGCAGAAAAATTGGGCCTTAGGCACTGGTGCCACCACACTGCAACCTCTTCCATATACTCTAGTTTTATTGCAAGAATTAGCCCTGCTGCAAAGCATTGCATCAAAAATTGTAATTAAACGCCCCTGTTAAACAGGGGCAGAAAAATTGGGCCTTAGGCACTGGTGCTGGTGCCACCACACTGCAACCTCTGCCATATACTCTTGTTTTATTGCAGGAATTAGCCCTGCTGCAAAGCATTGCATCAAAAATTGTAATTAAACTCGCCTCTGTTAAACAGGGGCAGAAAAATTGGGCCTTAGGCACTGGTGCTGGTGCCACCACACTGCAACCTCTGCCATATACTCTTGTTTGATTGCAGGAATTAGCCCTGCTGCAAAGCATTCATGAAAAATTGTACTTAAACGCCCCTGTTAAACAGGGGCAGAAAAATTGGGCCTTAGGCATCACCCAGAACCAGAAATGTTCTTCCAACATATCAGCGGAGGAGGAAGAGGATAGACAATCAACATAACAGGACAGTCACTCAGCATCAGCATAGGCAGTCTTGAAGGGATGTGATATTTCAAAAAAAATTATTCTGTTACATCAGCTTCAGGTGCTCGGTAGCTGTGGGTGATCCAAGACTGATTCATCTTGATGAAGGTCAGTCGATCAACTGATTCGGTGGACAGGCGCACCCTGTGATCGGTAACAAAGCCACCAGCAGCACTGAAGGTGCGTTCCGAAAAAACGCTGGATGCAGGACAGGCCAGTAGCTCAATTGCATACTGTGCAAGCTCTGGCCAGTGATCCATCCTCAAGACCCAGTAAGCCAGAGGATTTTCGGTGGGAAAGGTGTCCAAGTCTGACCTTGCCCCTAGGTATTCCTGCACCATGTAAATCAGACGCTGGCGATGGGTGCTGGAACCGATCATACCTTGGGGCTGCGGACTAAAAAATTGTCTGAAAGCATCAGTCAGACGGCCACCTTCTCCACCGCTCCTTCTGACCGATGCCTCAGCAACACGTTGTCCAGGACCAGGAGTTTGTAACCTCCCAGTCTCTGGGAATGTGTTGCACAGACCTTTCTGCAAGGCCTCCCGGAGATGTCTCATCCTCTGCTCCCTCTGCGATGGCAAGATAAGGTCGGCAACCTTACCCTTGTACCGTGGATCAAGGAGAGTGGCCAGCCAGTAATGGTCCCTCTCCTTGATCCGAAGAATACGAGGATCCTTCCGCAGGCTTTGCAGGATCAGGGAGGCCATGCTGCGTAGGTTAGCTGAGGCATTCGGTCCGGAGTCCTCTGGGTCACTAAGGACAACATGATCCGCAGCTACCTCCTCCCAGCCACGTACAAGTCCACGTGTTTCTTGGGACTGTAAATCATCCCTACAAGGCTGCTGCTGCTGATGCTGAGTGCCAGCCTCCACCTCCATGCTGACACAATCATCCTCCTCTTCCTCCTCCTCATCCTCTTCCTGTGTGATGGGTGGCACAGCAGGAACACTGTCTGGATAAAGGGGGCCTTGAGAGGCAAGGAAGTCCTCCTCTTCCTGCCTCTGTTCTGCCTCAAGTGCCCTGTCCATTATTCCACGCAGCGTATGCTCCAAGAGGTGGACAAGAGGTACAGTGTCACTGATGCATGCACTGTCACTGCTCACCATCCTTGTGGCCTCCTCAAACGGTGACAGGACAGTGCATGCATCCCTGATCATGCCCCACTGGCGTGGTGAGAAAAAACCGAGCTCCCCTGACCCTGTCCTGGTGCCGTAGTCGCACAGGTACTCATTGATGGCCCTCTGCTGCGTGTGCAGCCGCTGCAGCATGGCCAACGTTGAGTTCCACCTGGTGGGCATGTCACATATAAGGCGGTTCTTGGGCAGGTTCAACTCCTTTTGGAGCTCAGCCAGCCGAGCACAGGCATTAAATGATCGGCGGAAATGCACACAGACTTTCCTGGCCTGCTTCAGGACATCCTGTAAGCCGGGGTACCTGCCCAAGAACCGCTGCACCACCAGGTTAAGGACGTGAGCTACACAGGGCACATGGGTCAGTTGTCCCTGTCGGAGGGCGGAGAGGAGGTTGGTGCCATTGTCACAAACCACCATTCCTGGCTTAAGCTGGCGTGGCGTCAACCACCTCTCGGCCTGCCCCTGCAGAGCTGACAAAACATCCGCCCCAGTGTGGCTCCTGTCCCCCAAACAAACCAGCGCAAGCACGGCATGGCATCGTTTTGCCTGCGTACATGCGTAGCCCCTGGAACGCCTACGAAGCACCGCTGGTTCTGAGGACAGAGCACTGGAAGAGGCCATGGAGGAAGAAGAAGAGGAGGGGGTGGAGGAGAGAGGTGTGTCACAACCAATAGTAGCATTTGGAGGCGTGGTGGCGGAACAACCTCCAACACTACTGCACCTTGTCCTGCATCCTTCCCAGCTGCCAGAAGAGTGACCCAATGGGCCGTGAAAGACAGGTAACGTCCCTGTCCATGCCTGCTGGACCATGAGTCAGCGGTAATATGCACCTTACCGCTGACCGCCCTGTCCAGCGAGGCAAGGACATTGCCTTCCACATGCCGGTAGAGAGCCGGAATCGCCTTCCGTGAGAAAAAGTGGCGTTTGGGGACCTGCCACTGAGGAACCGCACATTGTACAAACTCACGGAAGGGGGCCGAGTCTACCAACTGAAAAGGCAGCAGTTGAAATGCTAGCAATTTAGCCAAGCTAGCATTCAACCGCTGGGCATGTGAATGGCTGGGAGTGAACTTCTTTCGCTGGTCCAGCAGCTGGGGCAGGGACATTTGCCTGCTATAATCGGAAGTGGGTGTACCGCTAGCAGAGTTCCCGAAAGCACTTGGCTGTGACACACCTAATTCTACACCTTCATTCCTCTCAGAGCAGGTTTCAGAGAGGACTGAAGGTCTAGTGGGGTTGGAGATGCCAGCTGATGAGGAGCAAGGAGAGGTCCGCTTTGTTCTTTGGTGTGGGTCTTTGAGGTACGCTTGCCAACGAGCTGCATGGCAGGTCAACATATGTCTGGTCAAGCATGTGGTGCCCAAGCGGCTGATGTTTTGGCCACGCGAGATACGCTTGAGACATATGTTGCAAATAGCAGCGGTGCGATCTGATGCACTCGTCTCAAAAAAGGCCCACACCAAAGAACTTTTACAATAACGCGCAGAGGCAGCGCCCTGCACAGGCGGAGCTCTGCGGTGTGATTCAGTCGGTGTGCTGCCCCTAAGCTGGCCCCCGGAGGGCATCCTGCCTCGTTGGACATTTGCCTCCTCCTCCTCCTCTCTCCTTCCAGGCACCCACGTGGAGTCAGTGCCCTCATCATCCCCTCCCTCTTCATCGCTGTAGCAAACCTGGCAGTATGCTGCAGCTTGTGGAACATGACTGCCAGATTGCTGTCCTTCTTGAGCATCCCCTCTCTCTGTGCTCACGCTACTGCCTTCCTCTAGCTGAGAGTCATCATCAGAGCCCACAAAACACTGGGCATCCTCCTGGAGCATGTACCCAACACTGTGCTCAAAGAGTTCAGGAGACTCCTCAGGAGGATGTGGTGGGTCTAGGGAAGGAGTCACTGATGATGACATTGAGAGGAGGGAAGACGATGCGTTGGCAGCTGCTTTGCTAGTACCCTGAGACTGGGTGAGAGAGGATGAGGAGGATGAAGAGGGGTTGGTCATCCACTCTACCAAGTCGTTGGCATGTTGCGGTTCAACATGTCCAGCTGCCGAAAAGAAGGACAAGCGGGTCCCATGGCCACGTGCTGATGACAATGCACTGCGTCCACGACCAGCACTGTTGTCTCTAGACACAGAGCCTGCTTGCCCTCTTTTATCGGCTCGCGCCTGTCTGCCTCTCCTTGCTGGCCTTCCAGACATGGTAATGGCCTGAAGGGAGTTGGGTAAAACAGCAGTGTAATGGAGTCACACAACACCCACTAAGCCCTGCAGATGGCTCTATTAGAGAACAGCAATAAACGGTAGATACAGGTGTATATTGTGCTGGAGTCACACAACACCCACTAACTCCTGCAGATGCCTTTATTATAGAATACCAGAGATAAAGGGGTATACTGTAATTGAGTCACACAACACCCACTAAGCCCTGCAGATGGCTCTATTAGAGAACAGCAATAAAGGGTAGATACAGGTGTATATTGTGCTGGAGGCACAAAAAACCCACTAACTCCTGCAGATGCCTTTTTTTATAGAACACCAGAGATAAAGGGGTATATACAGATGTATACTGTGCTGTGCTGGAGGCACACACAACTTCCAATAACTCCTGCAGATGGCAAGTGGGCTCAAATAGAGAAGAGCTATGTAGATGGATATAGCGGTGTGTACTGGGTACCGAGCACGCAGACAGCACGCACAAGCTCCTAACACTACTGACTGCAAGCTCTATTATAAAAGATAGATCACTAGCTATATAGGTGAGGTGAATATAGCGGTGTATACTGCGGTCAGGGCACGCAGACAACAACCACTACACAACAGCAAGATCGAAAATCGGCCGAAAACTATCGGTGTGTACTGTGAAGGTACACAGAACACCCACTAACTGCTTCAGACGCCAACACACTACACTAGGCCGCCGCGCTGGCGGCCTTATATAGTGTGGGGCGTGTACTACACAGCCTGAGCTATGATTGGCCACAGGCATCCTGCCTGTGGCCAATCATGGCTCTACTCGCTGCTGGCGCTGTGATTGGCCAAGCATGCGGGGTCACAGTGCATGCTTGGCCAATCATGAGCCAGCAATGCACTGCGATGACGCAGTGCATTGTGGGCCGTGAGCGCCACACGAATTTGGCGCGAACGGCCCATAACTTTCGGAATTCGCCGAACGGGCGAACAGCCGATGTTCGAGTCGAACGTATGTTCGACTCGAACACGAAGCTCATCCCTAGTTATTAGTTTGAAAAACTCTCATTCTTACATTTATCCCCCCCATTTTCTTCCTCATTAGAAACTGAAGGAAGAACTGCAGGTTTTAAAGTGGTGCAGGAAAAAAGAAACAATGAAATAGCCTATGATACTTTTACCTCCTTAGACTTGTGTATTTATGAACTCCTTGGACCTGAAAAAAAAAATACTTATAAGCCAAGATTATTACTCTGTCCTTCATAAACAATACAACATTCGTGTACATTGGTAAATTGTCAATGACATTCCTCAAAACCGATAATGGCTAAACCCTCTGTAACCCTTTCATGTTCTTACTAAAATACAACAGCCGCGACACGTAAGAGGGCTATCATGGTAGGTTCAGACATATTCTTGTTACTACATACAAACAATGAGAATACTAAAACCACTGGACGAGACAAACACTTAGATACAAATGTGGGGGAGATATTTCATAGTTCCCAATCAAAAATTAAAAATGACCAAATGGAATTCTATCTTCACCCTTAGCTATAGAAAAAGATACATACAGTGGGAAAGACACGAGAACATCTCAGAATATTGTATGGACCAACCACACAAAGTTCTAAAATGGGCATGAGAATTTTAACCACAGTTCCTCCTCTGAGAATCACAAAAGCAAGTACTACACATCTATCAACGCACTCACCATTACAGATTTCTGAAGCCGCAGTTGCGCTACATCAACTCCAGAGGGATACCCAAAATAGTATCCTTGGACCACCCATGTCAATCTTTAAAGGGGTCTAATGGCCTTAGCCCCAAAACTAGGCTTTTTATGTACTGTGCAGCCATCTGACTGTGGGAAGCCTCCAATCCTTCCCTTGCATGGACCTCCTAGTGCCCATTGTGATTCGAATTGGCTTATCGTCTTATCCCTGCATCCAGAGAAACCATTGCACCTATTTTGGGAGGCCCCGCCAGGTGTCATCTTCTGCGGTGGATTGACGGACTACAGCTATTCCCCCAACTAGAAACCCCATCCGAGGTGTTGTCACCCCCCGAATTAGGTCTCTACCCCTCACAGTGTATGCATACACAAGCGTTTCCGTTGTACGCCCATACACTGTGTCGCCGCACAGAAAACACAATTACGCCCGCTTACTCTACAGAACAATGTGGCTTCTCTCTTTACCTAGATATTACAACAAACAACATGGATGCTTCCTGTTTGCTCTCTACCCAAAATTGTATTACAGTATAAAACTAAAAAATTAAAACACTCTTTCAAACGCCAGTGTTTTCCCATTGTCCTTCCAAGCACAAATCAGAAGACCTCCCACCAACTTCCTGCGGATACATCAAAATGCCGTAAGCATGAACTGGTTCATTTAAATATCAATGAGCGGGAAGGGGGAGGGGGAGGGGGAGCCTAGTGTCATATGCAGGATATACAATACAAGCCTAAAAAACAATGAGAAATTCCCATACATTTGTAAAATGGAAATAACACACACCGCTGTGTACAAAAACGCAGTTAAAGCTAGTTTCACTATCCACTGAAACCCAGTGCAAAGTAGAGATTTCAATGAAAACCAAAATTCAATACAGAAAATGCAATAGCTTTACTGAAAATTCATGTAAAAAGTACAAAAATAGAATTCACTTAAAAGGAAATGGTGCCTAGAGAGAAGGTGATGGCCCAGACCACATGGCTACACACACAAAGGAATTGGAGCAGTTTCCACTCTGGGATGATTTACAAAAGCACAAAATTCTTAAAACTGCACCTCTTAAAATGGCCACCGACGATGACCTCATGGTGATTACAACAAAAGCCAGGCCACCACAAAATGGCGAGTTTCCCGCCAAAACCAAAATTCAATACAAAATTTGCCACTCTTATACTGAAAAAAATGATAAAACGTACAAACACAGAAAAGGAAAACGATGCCTTAAACTGCGCCTCTATAAACCAAAATAGCAATTCCACCAACAACACAGCGGACACAAAATGGCAACTGGGACAAATGAAAATCAAGACATGGCCACATGCTGACTACAAGAAAAGCCAGGCCACAACAAAATGGCGATTTTCCCACCAAAACCAGCCCAAACTTCCCTACTAGCCAAACCTGCTCCCCACACAAACTGACAAAAATGGGACATCACATTTAACACATAGACACTTTAGGCTAACTCACATTTAAAAGTGTTAGTTACATGAAAAAGCACAACTTAAAACATACACTTATGTACACTTAATGTAAGGTTTACTGTGGTTTCATAGCCATCTAGGGACCATATATGGGTAACGCACCTGTTTATTATTATCTCAGAACAACATTAAGACTTGTATAGGAAGTGACTGTTTGTTTGGATTCTGAAGGTTGACCCTGTTACCCGGGAGTCCGTGTGACCTACACATGAACACTCTTTTATGCAGTGCATGCTGGGTTGGGGATAAAAGGGACCTGAGCGGCAATTTTAGGTCTCTGGGGACCACACTGCCTGCCTGTGCGGATCTGTGGGGAGGTTTCCCGGAGACAGCGACCGAAAGCCATCGCCGAGCGCCAGCCTGTTTGTTTGTGAGGTGACCTGACGGAGCCTGAAAGACGGTGGCCAGATTGAGAAAGTCCAGAGACACTCAGCGGAGAACCAGATTGATTCAGTGAAGCGATACAGAGTGTCTGGCCCAGCTGACTGAGAGGCAAGCTACAGTCACCGGACCAAAGTGATCACGCGGAACTCTGATCCAGTTGGTGAGCGGGTTGAGGCTTGAGGCCTATCTACCTTGGCACCTAAAGTGTTGTAAATAAGTTACTGGAGTTGCACAAGGAGCATTTCAGCTTAATCCTCCATGAACTTTGGATTACAAATACAAAGGAGTGACTTTAGCTAGCAAAGAAAAGAAGACCCCAGATAAAAGTACTTTAAGTGAGGCCTCACATATAGCTTTTAAGCAGTGGGAGCTCCCAGGTCTATATATGTATATATAAGTAAATTGTTTATATTGTTTTATATTGGAACATATTGTGCTGTCGTCCTATGTTGGGATGACAGCACAATTTCTGTAATCACCTGTTTAAATATTTTGCAGTAAACAATTTCTGGTTAAGTATCCAGTTGTGTGGCGTACTGTTTTTCCCAACCAGGTGGAGCCAGTGTCTCCTGAGTGTATAATACAGGTACTTTGCATTGTTTTATATTGTACTGTATTAAATTGCACCACAGCTGTGCCAAGGCGATTGAGTCAAGTTAGTGGGGTTTCTCGGTAGAGTGCAGGCCCAATCTAACTGGCAGCTCCTTCGGGGGTTAGTGCTACAATTAGAACATCAGTTCCCTTCCCACCCCACAGGGCGTAGCCCGTTCAACACAAGACATTTTCCTATTGTATCAACCATGCCTGCTCCTCCTCCACTGAACCTCATGGTAGCTAGCAGGCATTTTCTCAAATCAAAACTTTCAATCACACACACAAAACACAATGTCTCCATTTCTCATTCAGTTTCTTACACAACTTTAATATAGTCAGTTAAACGCTCTACAAAACTCATGCAATCTACTTGTCCCATACATAGGTAAAAAGCTCAATTCATCCATTTCTCACATGCTTTACAAACTTGTTACACAGCATACAGTTTCCATACATAAACATTCAAGCTTGTGAATAAATCGCACACACATTCTCTCTCACACACACAATCAAACTTCCAGTATTTTCTCAAAAAGACAAAAAATTTGTTCAGGCAGAGAAAACGTACCCCTTTTGTCTCAGGACAACAACGTTTTGATGTCCTGGACTGGGATCTGTTCTCCCCCTTTCTGCCTGTGCAGAGGGGGGCTCCGTTTGCTCCGTAAGACTCTGCCTCGCCATCTGTGGTAGCAATATGGCTGTATGCTATGCACACAGCCACATCTCTTGTGCTAATATAAACACCCATTTCTGTCTTAATGATATAATACTTCTCACCTTTCAACCCACTCATCCAAATGAACAGACGTGACCATCCTTCTTACATTCTCAAATCGGTCAGCATGACTCCCCCTCTCACACGAGCGTCTGCTTTTATTTATATATCACAGGAAACCACACCCTGGAGGGTTTGCCTCCAACAGCTAAACGCCTCCTACAAAGCTTGTGACCTCACAGCAGCAACACAGGATGTGAATGACCATATAAGGATTTGACAACACAGGAACCCTTCCAACAGAGTTAGTTAAGCAATAAAATACAATGCAATACAATACAGAAGAAGGTGGTGTCTTCACAGACAGCCAATATCACGTACCTTCTAGTAGCGAGCCCGGATTGCGGAGAGAGGCCTCCTTTACGACTCCCACTACCGGTTTCCTGGCAATGTAACAGGGAACACAGGAGTAAGGAGGGGTACAGGTGCCTGGCAGGATCAACAGATGGGTAGGATGGGTAGGTGAAGTTCAGTGGAGCAGGTAATCACAGTGAAGGGATCAGCAGGTAGTTTATAGCAGATACACAGTTCAAAGGAGCAGGTAACTTGGCAATAAGCAGTGCAGGAAAGCAGGCCACTTGTAGCAGGTGAACAGTGTAATATACACAAGTGCTTGCAGCAGATAAACAGTCAATATAAGCAGGCACTAGGAGCAGATGGACAGTGCAATACTAGCAGGTTACTTGTAGCAGATGACACAGTTCAGTATAAGCAGGTGACTTGCAGCAGATAGGTAGTTCAATATGAGCAGGCACTTATAGCAGATGAACAGTTCAGTATAAGCAGGTTACCCTTTTAGCAGACGGAGGGTCAGAGCAAGCCGGATCGGATACCAGACAGGAATGAAGTACAAGGGAACAGGCAGGAGAATAGTCACAACAAGCCGAGGTCGGGTGCAGGCGGATAGCAGATAGGTCACAGGCAGGTCGGGTCAAACAGGAACAAAACAATACGGATCAGGTCTCACAGATATAACGCTGTAGAGCAGACAGCAAAGACTGCTGGCAAGAGGCTGGTTTAAAGAGGCCGTTTGGCGCCAATACGGACACGCGACCGTGCGCGTGCCCGCGCACGCGCACCTGTGTACGAACGTAAGGGCGTTCGTACGATTGTGCGTACCCGCGACGATCGTACATCACAAGACCTGGAGGACAATCTCTTCGTGAGATTTTCATGACATTGCCCCCTCCCAAGGGGCAGCCTCCGGATGCCCTTTCGGGCAAACTTTTCCGGATGGGCCCTTTTAAAGGATCGAATCAAGTTTTTCGCATGAATGTTGTCCTCAGGCTCCCAGGAGTTCTCTTCAGGACCATATCCTTTCCATTTGATTAAGAACTGGTTCTGGTTTCCTCTTCTTCTGGATTTTAGGATGGCTTCAATTTCAAATTCTTCTTCACCATCAACCAAGATCGGATCAGGAGGAGTGGTTTTTCGGTTAGGAAATGGATTGGGAGTGAAAGGTTTCAATAAGGATACATGGAATACCGGATGAACCTTTAGTGAGTCTGGAAGTTCTAGTTCAAAAGCAACTTCGTTAATCTTCATTTTGACTGAGAAAGGTCCTAAAAACTTGGGACCTAGTTTCCTTGAAGGACACGCCATTTTCAAGTTTACCGATAGCCACACCAAATCACCAGGTACCAGTACTAACTCTCCTCATCTCTTCCTGTCAAAGGTTGCCTTGTTGTGCTCTTGAGTTTTAGTCATTGTTTCTTGTAGAAGTTTGTTGTTGGTTGAAAAAAAGTTCATCTTTTCCTGGACCGCAGGTACTGAACATTCAGGAAGGGAGTTGGGTAAAAATGAAGGGTGGAAGCCATAATTGGCAAAAAAGGGTGTCTGTTTGATGGCGGAATAGAGAGAATTATTATACGCAAATTCAGCTACTGGAAGTAGGGAGATCCAATCATCTTGTGCAAAAGAGGAAAAACAGCGTAAATATTGTTCGAGAGTTTGGTTTGTCCTCTCAGTCTGCCCATTGGACTGAGGATGATAAGCGGATGAGAAAATAGCTCAATATTCAAGGCCTTGCAGAGGGACTTCCAGAATCGAGAGGTGAACTGTACTCCTCGATCCGAAACTATATTGGCTGGTACCCCATGGAGCCTAATTATTTCTTTGATAAACACTTGTGCAGTTTCAGAGGCTGAAGGGGTACCCTTCATGGGAATAAAATGTGCCATCTTTGACAGACGATCGACCACCACCAAGATAGTGGTATGATCGTCTGCCGGAGGCAATTCAACAATGAAGTCTAGAGACAGCATTTTCCATGGCCTGTCCGGAACAGACAACGGTTTAAGGAGGCCCCAGGCCTTGGTTTTACAGTTCTTGCTTCTAATGCACGTAGTGCAGGTGTTCACGTATTTCCTGCAATCCTCCCGTAACTGAGGCCACCAAAAAGTACGCTGTACCAAATCAATGGTTCTAGTGATACCAAAATGTCCGGCGAGTGCGTGGTCATGACACAGCTCTAGAACAGATACCCGCAGAGTTTCGGGGATGTAGATCTTGTCTTTATACCACAGTAACCCACCTCTGGTTTGTAGTTCTGGTTCTGAGAAGGGTCTTTGTCCCATGGAGGCTTGTCTAAGCCGAGAGAGAAGATCTTCCTGAAGCAGAAGGAAATTCCCAGGAGCGAGAATGGTATCCGGAGGAGAATTCTCCTGGGACTTGTGGAACATCCGTGACAAGGCATCTGGTTTTATATTCTTAGACCCTGGGCGATACGTCACATGGAAAGAGAACCGGGAGAAGAAGAGTGCCCACCTGGCTTGTCTTGGTTTTAGTCTTTTTGCAGATCTTAAGTACTCCAGGTTTTTGTGATCTGTAAATATTAGAATTGGATGAGAAGCTCCTTCCAACAAATAACGCCACTCTTCTAATGCGGATTTAATGGCCAACAGCTCCCGGTCTCCGACATCGTAATTTTTCTCGGCTGCAGATAACTTACGTGAAAAGAAAGCCACAGGATGAAGCAGGGCCTTAGTTCCTTGTCTTTGGGATAATATAGCTCCTACGGCGATTTCGGATGCATCCACTTCTAAAACAAATGGCAGGGAGGAATCTGGATGTCTTAAAATAGGAGCGGAGGTGAAAAGTCCCTTGAGAGTCTCGAATGCTTTTTGAGCTTCAGAGGTCCAATGAAAACGGGTTCCTTGTCTAGTTAGTTGTGTGATGGGTGCAACAATAGCTGAGAAACCTTTAATAAATTTGCGGTAGAAGTTGGCGAATCCAATAAAACGTTGGATTCCTTTCCTGTCGTCTACAGGAGTCGGCCAGTCCAAAATCGCAGCAATCTTCTGGGGGTCCATTTTTATACCCTTACTAGAGATGATCAACCCCAGGAATGGTATACTTTCCTGTTCGAACAAACACTTGTCTGCTTTTGCATATAGTCCGTGTTGGCGGAGCCGACCCAACACGCTTTTGACGTGCTTGCGATGGGCTTCAAGGGAGGAAGAAAAAATCAAAATATCATCTAAATAAACGACAGCAAATAAGTCCAGAAAGTCCCGGAGCACATCATTGATAAAGTATTGGAAAGTGGCGGGGGCATTACACAAACCGAAGGGCATCACCAAATACTCGAAGTGTCCGAATCGGGTACGGAAAGCAGTCTTCCACTCATCTCCAGCCTTGATACGGACCAAGTTGTAAGCCCCACGGAGATCGAGTTTAGTGAACACCGTAGCACTTCCCAGTCTTTGGAATAACTCTGGAAAAAGAGGGAGAGGGTACCGGTTCTTTATAGTGATGTTGTTTAATTCACGGTAGTCTACGCAGGGTCGGAGAGTGTGGTCCTTTTTCTCAACAAAGAAAATACCTGCACCTGCTGGGGACGTAGATGGGCGAATGAACCCCTTCTTTAAATTTTCTTCGAGGTATTCTTTGAGTTTCTCCTGCTCTACCTCTGTTAAGGGAAAAACCCTTCCAAACGGAATCTTGGCTCCAGGAAGTAACTCAATGGGGCAGTCATAAGCCCGGTGGGGCGGGAGCACCTCTGCCTTTTGTTTACTGAACACGTCCAAAAATTCATGGTAGACTTCAGGAATGGCTTGACGTAAATCGATCTCTGAGTCAATAGATAATAAAGTTGCTGGTCTCAGAGAACCGGATGAACCACAGAACTTCTGGCAATACGGTGAAGAGAAGGTAATTTCTCCTGTAGTCCAATTTATGGTTGGATTGTGAGCCTGTAGCCAGGGCATCCCAAGGATTACAGGAAAAAGAGGGGAGGTGATAATGTCCATCCGGAGAAGTTCTCGATGAGAACCAGAGATAACAGTAGGTAGAGGTGCAGTTTCTCGAGTTACAGGACCAGATTTAATAGCGGAGCCATCGGCCAAATGAATAGAGAGTCCACGGGTCTTAGGTAGGAGAGGAATCTGATGTTGGGCAGCAAAGGATGAATCCATAAAACAGCTGCATGCCCCGGAATCAATAATGGCGGGTGTCTGTAAAGTCTTTCCTGGGAACTGAAAGGAGACAGAAATGATAAAGTGAGCTGGAAACTTTATTAAAGAGTTTGGGAGATCAGGAGGCATGGATGGACACTTACGAAGTTTTATTGGACAGTTCCTGATGTAATGTCCAGATTCCCCGCAATAGAGACATAAGTTATTATTCCGCCGACGTTGACGTTCTTCGGGGGTAAGCCGCAAGACTCCAAGTTGCATTGGCTCAGGTGTGTCAGACGTGGATCGGGTGGCAGGTGCTGGATGTAAATGGCTTGGGGCCTTTGGAAGCATCCAGGTTGGACGAGAGAAACCAGTGGCCCTCTCAGCTCTCCTCTCTCTCAGACGACGATCGATCTGTATCGCCAAGTCAATTAGTGCGTTTAATGTCTGTGGAACACCGACTCTGGCAAGCTCATCCTTCAAAGAATCAGAGAGTCCCATGCGGAACTGATGGCGAAGGGCAGCATCATTCCAGTTCGTATCCGCACCCCATCGCCTGAACTCGGCCACATAATCTTCCACCGCCCTTCGTCCCTGCTGGAGGGTCCGCAAAGCGGTTTCTGCAGTTGCTGAAAGTTGAGGATCTTCATACAATTGAGCCATAGCATCAAAGAAGGTAGAAAGATTAGTCAACGCCGCGTCCTTGTTTTCTAACAGGTGGTGGGCCCAGGTCTGGGGGTCTCCAGAGAGTAGAGACACCACAAAACCCACCTTGGTAGCCTCTAAAGAGAAGGTCCGTGGTTGGAGGGCAAAATATAATTCGCAGGAGTTGCGGAAGGCCCTGAAGCCACTGCGATTCCCAGAAAATCGCTCGGGTGTGGGAACTTTAGGTTCTGGTGGTAACATCACAACTGTAGGTGTTGGACCTGCTTCAGCTGAAGAAACTGATGGTTGAGGGGCCCCCAAGGATCCGGAGGGGTTGGAAAGAGCAATTACCCGTTCCTCCAGCCGAGTGTAGCCTTGTTGAAGGCCCTTAACTGCCTCAGACAGTCCTGCCAGGTGTTGACAAAGTTCTTCCATGGCGGAGGCTCCCCGCTCGGGCTCAGACATTGGCTGTCTGCTACTATCACGTACCTTCTAGTAGCGAGCCCGGATTGCGGAGAGAGGCCTCCTTTACGACTCCCACTACCGGTTTCCTGGCAATGTAACAGGGAACACAGGAGTAAGGAGGGGTACAGGTGCCTGGCAGGATCAACAGATGGGTAGGATGGGTAGGTGAAGTTCAGTGGAGCAGGTAATCACAGTGAAGGGATCAGCAGGTAGTTTATAGTAGATACACAGTTCAAAGGAGCAGGTAACTTGGCAATAAGCAGTGCAGGAAAGCAGGCCACTTGTAGCAGGTGAACAGTGTAATATACACAAGTGCTTGCAGCAGATAAACAGTCAATATAAGCAGGCACTAGGAGCAGATGGACAGTGCAATACTAGCAGGTTACTTGTAGCAGATGACACAGTTCAGTATAAGCAGGTGACTTGCAGCAGATAGGTAGTTCAATATGAGCAGGCACTTATAGCAGATGAACAGTTCAGTATAAGCAGGTTACCCTTTTAGCAGACGGAGGGTCAGAGCAAGCCGGATCGGATACCAGACAGGAACGAAGTACAAGGGAACAGGCAGGAGAATAGTCACAACAAGCCGAGGTCGGGTGCAGGCGGATAGCAGATAGGTCACAGGCAGGTCGGGTCAAACAGGAACAAACAATACGGATCAGGTCTCACAGATATAACGCTGTAGAGCAGACAGCAAAGACTGTTGGCAAGAGGCTGGTTTAAATAGGCCGTTTGGCGCCAATATGGACGCACGCACGCGACCGTGCGCGTGCCCGCGCACGCGCACCTGTGTACGAACGTAAGGGCGTTCGTACGATCGTGCGTACCCGCGACGATCGTACATCACAAGACCTGGAGGACAATCTCTTCGTGAGATTTTCATGACAGCCAATCAGACATTTGTTTTCCTTCAAAAGAACCAATCACAGACATGTATACATTCAAATAGTCAATGACACAAACCCTACAAAACCAATGAACGATGACTACAATTCTGCTGATAATAATCCAGGTATGCATTGTTCTCTGGAACAATGTATATTAATGATTATTCTACACCTCCCTGTGGATGGAAGGTTATCTGCACATGCATGCTGCGAAACCTCAACATGTGCAGATCAGACAAAGCAGAGACAACAAGCGTACATCCGCCCACAACCAATCCCTACAGAACAAGCATATCCCCCCAGACGATCGTCTGTGCAATGCACAGGGGCCCTTTCGCTGGCAGACATACCCCCACTCTGCAAACACCTCTTTCCAATCCCAGGAAGTTATCCACTACCTAACGGATCTCAACCAGCGTCAATCTGCCCCAGTCAGCTCTAGAGCGGGCTAGGGGAGAACGAACACAGGGGGACTCTTATGACAATACATATTAAAATACATCTAAAACATCTTCATAACATTTTCCACAACACTGGGCACTACTCCTTCCACTGATGCCAAAAATGGGGGATAATTCCTGCTACTGACAATAATGATGAGGCACTATTCCTCCCACTAATACCAAGAATGGGCCTTATTCCTCTACTGATGCCAATAATAGGGCATAGTTCCTGCTACTGACACCAATAATGGGACACTATTCCTTCCACTAATACCAAAATGGGGCACTATTCCTCTCACTAATACCAAAGATGAGGCATTATGCCCAGTTTTTTTACTCCGCCTGACACCAGGACATTTTCTGCTCCCACTGGCCACAGTCCAACCTCCTGAAGTCTGAACTAAAGTTTGCAGGCCCCTGCTCTAGAAGCTGGAAATCACTGCAGTAGACACTGCTGCTTCATTGACCTAGACTAGCTTTTAAGTTCTGTGCCGAGCTGCTTCCCTGAATACAGGAGGTTGGCTGCTGGGCAGGGGTACCATTCAGAGAATGCTTTATATTTTATGAATGAATGCAAAGAGTTCCCTGATTGGATGAAGTGGAGAAGTAGGGCAGTAACATCACTCTCTCCACTTTATTCAGTCAGAGAACACTTTACATTCATTGAGAAAATACAAAGCATTTTCTGAATGCTGCCCATGCCCAGCGGCAAACCTCCTGTGTTCAGTAAGCAGCAGGGCAGCTGCTCAGTATAGGATTTGGAAGCTAGTCAAGATCAATAGAGCAGTGGGTCACAAGGGTTGGTGTCACCTGGTGCGTAAAACATGGTGTCACCCACCTATTTTAGAGATGGCAGCCCAGCGTTGGAGATCATTGGTGCACGTTGGATCGGTCAATAAGGCCTGCAGGCAGTATTAGGACTAGAGGATAGCAGATTAGGCAGTTCCTAATGGCTCATTCCCTAGGATCACTAATGGATAATGGCCGACCCAGCGAAACAGCGCAGTGATCCCTCCGGCTGATCAATTGCTCACTCTGGGTTGCCGTGGGCGAATCTGGTCAGAAGTGTAGCACGTCTGTACGCTGGCACTGTGTCATGGTTATGCAGTGATCTTCCTGTGTTTGCTTACCTTGCCTCATGTCTTCAGACTAAGAAGCCAGCTACTTCCACCTGGTGGTTTTTATAACCTCTCCTCTAAGCATGGCTCCACCCCAGGCCCTATCAGGGAGCCCTATATAAACCTGTGCACTGCAGGCCTCAGTGCTGATTAACCATTGTGTATTCTTTGTGTGTTAGCTTCCTGTTTCCTGCCGTGTGCTCTGCTACTGTTTTCCGTTACCGACTTTGGCGTGTCTTGACTATCCCTGCTTGCCTGTGACCCTGACCTTTTGGCGTGTACCCGACTATCCTTGTCTGCTTGTGGTCCCGACCTTGGCTTTGTCCCTCACCATCCCTATCCTCCTGTTGCCTACTGTGGGTGTGAGCTGGGGGACCCTGGGGGTCACGACCTGGAGCCAGTTGCAGCCAAGTCCATACTCACCACTGGAGGCTCTGGTGAACACCTGCTGGCTCTTAGACTCCGCGCCCCAGGGAATCTCACGCTCTATCCCCAGTGGGATCTGTCCCCCGTCTGCAGCAGTCAGCCGTAGGGTCCACAACCTTGCAAGGCACTCCGGATCCCTACGGTGTGCACCTGTCACCTCGCCTCAAGGTGACCTGACAGTTTGATCAGCCATGGACCCGGCTGACGTGCCGCTTCCTGCAGATGATCCATTGCAGAGCTTAGTTTGGCGACTTGAGACCCAAGAATCGCATCAGACCCAGGTGATGCAATTCCTTCAGGATTTGGCGTCCCATTTTGAACAGGTTCAGGCCTCATTAGGACCCCGGGTTTAACAACCTCAACCGATATCTGCCACTGCACCTATCGCATCAGTCGCAGCCACACATTCTTTACAACTACCAGCTCCGGTCCGTTTCTCTGAGGACTCCAAGGCTTGCAGGGGGTTCCTTAGCCAGTGCACAATTCATTTTGAACTTCAGCCCCAAAACTTCCTGTCCTATCGGGCAAAAGTCGCATATATCATATCCCTCCTGTCCGGCGAGACGTTAGCTTGGGCCGCCCCCCTGTGGGAATTGAATGATCCAGTGGTTTCTAGCCTGTCTGATTTCTTTAAACTTTTTCGGAATATCTTCGAGGAACCGGGTCGTGTCTCCTCAGCGGCTAGCGCTCTTTTACGTCTCCGTCAAGAGTCCGCTTCTATGGGACAGTATGCTCTTCAGTTCTGTATCCTCTCAGCTGAATTGAGCTGGAATAATGAGGCCCTAGTTGCAACCTTTTTACATGGCCTCTCTGATAGAGTAAAGGATGAATTAGCAGGAAGATCCCTTCCTGCTTATCTGGACAGTGTCATCACCTTGTGTAACCAGATCAATATTCGCTTTCAGGAGAGGGCCCTGGAAAAAAGACGCCTGCACTCCCCGTTCTTTAGGCAGCCTGAGTCCCCAGTCCCTTCTCCTCGATCCGAGGAGCACCCCCTGCCTACCGAGGAACCTATGCAGTTGTGCTGGACTAAGTTATCTCCCCAAGAACGCGCTAGGCGCAGAACTCTGGGCCTATGCCTCTATTGTGGGGCCAAAGGTCATTTCCGTGACACTTGTTCTCTTCGTCCGGAAAAACGCTCAGGGCTAATACATCCGGAAGGTGGAGTATTAGACCCTGAAATATCACCTTCTCGTCTTCTCCTTTCTGTGTTGCTTCATGTCGGTGCTTCCTCTCGTTCGGTCTCAGCACATCTGGATTCCGGAGCCGCTGCCAATTCTATGGATTGGGAAACTGCATCCTCCATGAGACTTACCCTTTTGCCCCTTACAACACCATTGGTGGTATTGATGATTGATGGCACGGTTCTCCCAGGGGGTCCTATCCGTTTCCAGACTATTCCTGTTAAGATGTCAGTAGGGACACTCCACCAGGAGTGGATATCCTTCCTTGTCTTACCTAAGGCTTCATCTCCTATCATATTAGGTCTTTCTTGGTTTCGGCTCCATTCTCCACACGTTGACTGGTCTGCTGGACAGATCCTGGCTTGGGGTTCCTCCTGTTCCTCTTCCTGCCTACTCAAGGGTACCCCAAAGGAGAGACTTCCCGTTACCACCATCCCAGTATCTTCTGCTTTTCCTGCTGTATATGGCGATCTCTGGGACGCGTCCTGCAATAGTCGGACTGGTGCACTCTCTGGGTCATGTGGTACTCTGGATGAGGAGCCCACCTATGAACCTGAGTCGATCATTCGCTCCAGTTCGCATAACCATTTACCTCTGCCTGTCCCTAATCTCCCTTGGACGCACAGCCAGGCTAACTTGTCTGCAAGTTCCAGAGTCGCTATGCCTTGTGATGCGATTGAGATGGTCGCTACATCTGACAATACTATTCAGTCGGCCTCCACACCACTTATGCCAGTCCAGCCCATGCCCAATGAGCTTCCTGCTTCTTGTTCAGGACCTTCTGTGACCCAGCCTCACCCTACTACTACTATGTCCGTTCAAACCCATTTAAGAGGCTCAATCCATCCTTTGGATAGAATACCTCATTCTGCCAGGAGGGGTTTTCGATTTTTTTCTCAGGGTTCTCTGCATTCTGTTTCTGTTTCAGCTACCCAGCTTGACTCTTGTGACATGTCACTTTCTAACCAACCTGACCTCAGGGATCCACTGACCTCTGCCCAGTCTGGTGGTCCGGTTATGGATGCCCAACTCATCTTTAAGGGTCTGGGGGACCCTGCTCAGACTCCTGACCTTCTCATGCCCCTACCCATTCCTAAAGAGCCTTTAGTCCTCAAGTCCCCTCGTCCTCTCCCTACCTCTGTTTCGGTCTCTGAGGATAATCTAAAATACGAGGTTAGTCAAGTTTTGGATTCCCGGCTCCGTAAAGGCATTCTTCAATACCTCGTACTTTGGAAAGGGTTGGGTCCTGAGGAGAGGTCTTGGATCACTGCATCTGAGGTCTTTGCTCCCTGTCTGTTAAGGAGGTTCCATCTGGAGTTTCCCTTTAAGCCTGGACCCAGGCAGGGAAGGGGGAGGTCTCGTAAGAGGGAGGGTACTGTCATGGTTATGCAGTGATCTTCCTGTGTTTGCTTACCTTCCCTCATGTCTTCAGACTAAGAAGCCAGCTACTTCCACCTGGTGGTTTTTATAACCTCTCCTCTAAGCATGGCTCCACCCCAGGCCCTATCAGAGAGCCCTATATAAACCTGTGCACTGCAGGCCTCAGTGCTGATCAACCATTGTGTATTCTTTGTGTGTTAGCTTCCTGTTTCCTGCCGTGTGCTCTGCTACTGTTTTCCGTTACCGACTTTGGCGTATCTTGACTATCCCTGCTTGCCTGTGACCCTGACCTTTTGGCATGTACCCGACTATCCTTGTCTGCTTGTGGTCCCGACCTTGGCTTTGTCCCTCACCATCCCTATCCTCCTGTTGCCTACTGTGGGTGTGAGCTGGGGGACCCTGGGGGTCGTGACCTGGAGCCAGTTGCAGCCAAGTCCATCCTCACCACTGGAGGCTCTGGTGAACACCTGCTGGCTCTTAGACTCCGCGCCCCAGGGAATCTCACGCTCTATCCCCAGTGGGATCTGTCCCCCGTCTGCAGCAGTCAGCTGTAGGGTCCACAACTTTGCGGTGCACTCCGGATCCCTACGGTGTGCACCTGTCACCTCGCCTCAAGGTGACCTGACACCCTGGCTTAGTCTTTCTCTCTCTGGTGTTGCTGGGCAGTGTGACGCTCTCTCTGGTGGCGCTGGTCTGGGCAGCGTGGTTCTTTTTCTGGTGGCGCTAGGCAGTGAGGTTCCAGCTACCTGGTAGCTGTGGACACAGCACCCCCCCCCCCCCTCATGAGACCAGCTCGCTCAGGGTGGGTTGGTGTGCCACTCAGCTACTGTGCCTATTTTAACTAATATAATATATCTGTGTCCAGCAGCTCCCCCCCCCCCAATCATCATCATCATCAGACCAGCTCAGGATGGGGGTGGCTCAGTCAGCTAATATAATATAGCAAGTGTTGTCTGTCTGTTAAGGGGGGGGGGGGGGGTGCTGCTGGACACAGATATATTATGTTAGATATAATAGGCACAGTAGCTGAGTGAGCTGGTCTGGTGGGGGGATGGGGGCGTCTGGAGCAGATTTCTCTCTCTCTCAGGTCAGCCAGGGCGCCAGACACTGAGAGTCCTCCCACACCAGCTCTTTGGTGGCATATCGGTACCATGGCAAGCCCCTCCTCACCCTGGGCTCGGGCTGACGGTGGATACCAGGACACCCCCTTACACCTGTTCCGAATCTGGGTGGCAGCTTAAGTCTGGGTTAGAGAGGAGGGCAGCTTCACAGCGTGCAGCCGCCGCGCCGTCCGGGCGGAGATGGTGTGTAGTGACGTCTTCATCATGTCTACAGTGTGAGATGTGACAGGCAAGTTCACTGGCTCAGTAGGGTAGGGAGGAGGAAGAAGAAGGAGGACACAATCACACACCAGGAGCGGCCGTGGTGCTGGAGGTGAAAAAAAACAAAAACAGGCTTTCCTCACCGTCGGGAGGGTGTCATCCCTCTAGCGGGTGTCACCAGGGTGCAGACAGCACCCCCGCACCCCCCTAGCAACGCCTCTGACTAAAGTGAATTACAGCTTCTAGAGCAGCCTTTCTCAACCTTTTCAACACAGAGGAACCCTTTCTGCTCTCTGGGAACCCCTGCTAAAATTGACTATATCTACAACTCATGATGCATTAGTGTGCTGGTCAGTGAGAATGCTCCTTACATTTGTGGTCATTGGGGAGAATTATCCCCTTACAGATAACTAGAAAGATCAATAGCGTCAGTAGGAACTTATCTGAGAGGCAGAAATTGCTTTTTGCTCAAGGACCCCTAGCAACATCTAGTGGTACCCTAGGGTTCCATGGAATGCTGGTTGAGAAACCATATCATTTTTATTTTTATTTTAGGTACTTATATACCGCCGTCAATTTATGCAGCACTTTACATATGCATTGTACATTCACATCAGTCTCTGCCCTTAAGGAGCTTACAATCTAAGGTTCCTAACTCACATTTATACATGTACACAGTGGCAGCCAATCCATGTGCCCGGCCCCTAATCTACATGCAGGGCACCGGACACATATATTTCAATGTTTTTTTTTGTTTGAAGAGCCTGAGGCTCTAATTGGCTTTAAAAAAGTGTGAGCTCAGGGTGCACTGCACGGGGGGGGGCTGGCTTGATCGACTGACCAGGGAGGGGGTCGGCTTGTTTGTTTGCCGCCCACTCCCCAAAAAAAAAAAGAAAAAGAGCACCAGCCGCCATTGCATATGTAGCACTAACCCCTGAAGGAGATGCTGGTTAGATTTGGTCTTACCGTTACCTCCTGTTTTCCTTATTGTACATCTAAGGGTTCCCGTGGTAGATGACCCAGTAACTTAGAGACTGACAACAGATCCACTTGAATGGATTTTATTTGCAAAAATGTAGACAATGAACAAATCTTTTAAATTGGGATCAGAGGGTTGGAAAGGAAGTTCAGGTACTCTTATGCCACGCACACAAGATCGGACTATCCGATGGACTTAGTCTGGTGGACAAACCTCTGGACTTTGAAGTGGAGGTCCACCGGACTTTTTTCCGAACGAGCGGACCTGCCCACACACAACCAGACTTTTTCGGCAGACTAGGTGCGGCCTATGAAATGAATGGACTTGCCCACACACTGAGGAAAGTTCGTTCATTTTGAACACGACTCCAGGTAGACGGGACTAGTGAAGGAAGCGGAGGCCCGGCAAGAAGAACCGAAGAGGGGGACAAGGCCCCAGATCCCTACAAACAACGGCCAGGGTTGTCGGGAAGAGGCCCTTGTCCTCATCAACATGGGGACAAGGTGCTTTGGGGTGGGGCCCCCCCTTGACCAAAGCACCCCCCCATGTTGAGGGCACGTGGCCTGGTATGGCTCGGAGGGGCGCTCGCTCATCCCCACCCCCTTTCCTGACCAGCCGGGTGCGTGCTCTGATAAGGGTCTGATATAGACTTTGGGGGAGACCCCCAATCCGGTTTTTCAGCGTAGGGCTTCCCCTTTAAGTCCATACCAGGTGACGGGGCCAGCGAGGTGTCAATCTTGCCGATGGAGGCAGCGTCATTGATCTCCTTCGCTAGTCCCGTCTACCTAGAGCCGTGTTCAAAATGAACGGACTTTACTCCAAGTCCGTTCACTTCAAAAGTCCGGCGGACTAGCACACAGATGGCCGGATTGTCCGCCGGACAGCCCATTGTTGATGTAAGTGACAAGAATTATGCCCCATTTTTGGTGGCAGTGGGATGAATAGTGCCCCAAGGGCTGGATAAAGGCAGCCAACCACAGTGCCGCATCTGGCCCCCGGGGCCACAGTTTGGAGACCCCTGTTCTAGAGGTATCCCACAAGTATGAAATATGTAACTTCATAAAAGTATCTATATTGTAATATTTCTGCAAAAAAAAAAAAAAGTTACAGTCCCTTGCGTTGTAACAAAGCAAGGAACCTCGCCGCTGGCACACAACAGGCACCTAGCGGCATAAAACAGATTGTAAATAGGCCCTAAATATGTGAGAAGGTGGAGCCTGTGCCAGAGGAACACAGGCTGTGCCTTTTTAGGTCGGTTTCAAATTGCGGTTTGGGCGCATTGCAGGTGTACCCGTGTTTCTTGTGTGTTTAACCCGTGTTTCTCCATAGACTTTCTATTAAATCACACATTTTTGGTTCACTTTCTGAAAAGCACCAAAAGTTCTGCAGCCTCCATCTTTGATTTGCTTTCAGAAAACCCAACAAGAATGCCTAATCTAATAGAAAGTCTATAGGAAACTGCAGGTTAACTGCATGAAAACCATGGGTAGACCTGTGCCAAACCACAGAGCGGCAGTATGAAACCGGCCTGGCGAGATCACTTTTAAATCTTTTAAAAAATAGAGATACCAGCAACTACTGGAACTCAGTTTGAATAATAAGGATATTCAGGGGAGGACGATATATATCAGGATAACAAATGGAACCATTAGTCGGGTAAGCTGTGTCTCCTGATTGAATTTTTTTTTTATGTCAACTGGAGTGAACCTTTCGGTTATTCTGACTTTGATAAGGAAAACTATAAAGTTTCTCAGAACAGGAACACTGACCCAATGATTCCAGTCTGTAGGGCCTCTCTCTCTGCGGAGACCTGATCTCTTCCTGATACTTGTGTTACCGGAGGGAGACAAAAAGAGAAAATGGAACCCGGAGTGTTTTATTCATGAGCTATGGGACCTGTCACAATGCCACCACAATTCACTACACAGCCACCTTTCCAGAGGGAAACAATATCCCCTTGTACAAGGGTCCTATTATACATTATACAAGCTTGTACTTTTCCTAAACTGTCAACTTTAACATAAAAAGTAATAGTTTCAAGAAGAGATCTGCCAGACTCTACTTTGAAACTGATCCATGAAATCCACTGCAAAATATATAAAAGAAAATAAACTACAGTGCAATAAAACACTAGCTACGGCGTCACTGTGGCTATAACAGTCTTAGCCCTTGTACACACGGTCGGACATTCCAACAACAAAATCCGTCTGATTTTTTCTGACGGATTTTGTCCGAAACTGGTGTTGCATACACACGGTCAGACAAAGTTGTCGGAAAATCCGATCATTCGGAACGTGATGACGTTCGTTCGTTGCGACGGGACTACACTAGTAGCCAATAGCTTTGGTGTCATAATTTGATCTGAGCATGCGTGGCACTTTGTCCGATCGGAATTCTCTACAAACGATTGGACAAAGTCCGATCGGATCATGTTGTCGGAAAATTTTATATCCAGCTCTCAAACTTTGTTGATCGGACATTCCGGCGGAAAAAGTCCGATGTAGCCCACACACGGTCAGATTATCCGACAACATGGTCCGATCGGACCTTTTCCGTCAGAATTTCTGACCGTGTGTACAGGCATACACTTATGGAAATATCATTTTTTGAAAAAAAATAAGTAATTTAGGAATTGTGTGTGGTCACTTTTCTTCCTCAGGATCTGATAGCAGTGCAGATTTGAACCAGAAATAGAGAATGTAATGTGTATTTTCACTTTTACAGAAACATTAGGATAACACCTACTTTATATATTATTACAGGTACTTATATATCATCATCCGTTTATTCAGTGCTTTACATAATCACTATATTGTCAAAAGTATTGTGACTCCTGCCTTTACACACACATGAACTTTAATGGCACTACAGTCTTAGCCCTTGTACATACGGTCAGAGATTCCGACGGAATGTGTCCTATCGGACAGTTCTGTCGGATAATCCGACTGTGTGCGGTCTCCATCGGACTGTTTCCGTCGGAGTATCCGATGGACCAAGTTTTCCAACTTGTCCGTAAAATTTTCTGACAAAATGCTCCGATCAGACATACTCCGATCATGTGTAGCCTACTCCGACGGACAAAGTGCCACGCATGCTCAGATCAAATTCCTAGACCAAAGCTATTGGCTACTAGCCTGAATGTAGTCCCGTCGTAACGAAATACCATCATCACGTTATGTACAATCGGATTTTCCGACAACTTTGTCCGACCGTGTGTATGCAACAGTTTCGGACAAAATCTGTCGGACAAAATCCAACGGATTTGGTTGTCAGAATGTCCGGCCGTGTGTACAAGGGCTTAGTCCGTAGGGTTCAATATTGAGATGTCCCACCCTTTGCAGCTATAACAGCTTCAACTCTTCTGGGAAGGCCGTCCACAAGATTTCGGAGTGTGTCTATGGGAATGTTTGATCATTCTTTCAGAAAGTGGCATTTCTAGAAAGACTTGCCACAGATTCGCAATTGGATTTAGGTCTGGACTTTGACTGGGTTCTTCTAAACCATTCCTTTTACTGGGATCTATTCTAAACCATTCCATTGTAGCCCTGGCTGTATGTTCAGGGTCGTTGTCCTGCTGGAAGGTGAACCTCCACCCCAGTCTCAAGTCTTTTGCATTCTCTAACACATTTTTTTCTAAGATTGCCCTGTATTTGGCTCCATCCATCTTCCCATCAACTCTGACCAGCTTCCCTGTCCCTGCTGAGGAAAAGCATCCCCACAACATGGTGCTGCCACCACCACGTTTCACAGTGGAGATGGTGTATTCAGCGTGATGTGCAGTGTTAGTTTTCTACTACATATAGCGTTTTGCTTTTAGGCCAAAAAGTTAAACTTTGGTCTCATCTGACCAGAGCACCTTTTTCCACGTTTGCTGTGTCCCCCACATGGCTTCTTGCAAACTGCAAATGGGACTTCTTATGGCTTTCTTTCAACAATGGTTTTCTTCTTGCTACTCTTCTATAAAGGCCAGATTTGTGGAGTGCACGACTTAGGCCTCTTGCACACAATACTCCTGTTTGAGCATCTACTTTTTCAGACTTTTTCTTGTAATGTATTTTTGCGCATATGCGTTTGCGCTTTTTTTTCATGCAAATTCACACACATTTTTGTGCATGCGTGCATGTGTGATTTGCGCGAATGTGTAAATTACTGACCAAAAATGCTGATTTTTCTCTCTTTTTTTTTTTTTTTACTGAAGAATACACAGCCCTTGTTTACCCACCTGTGTGCATAGGCACATTATAATTAATGGGCTGTATTTTAGCTCAGTATAAATGATAAGCCATACTGAGCATTTTCAAGCTGCAGTGTGCAAGAGGCCTAATAGTTGTCCTGTGGACAGATTCTCCCACCTGAGCTGTGGATCTCTGCAGCTCCTCCAGAGATATCATGAGCCTCTTGGCTGCTTCTCTTATTAATGCTCTCCTTGCCCGGCCTGTCAGTTTAGGTGGACAGCCATGTCTTGGTAGGCTTGCAGATATGCCATACTCTTTCCATATTTGGATTGAACAGTGCTCCATTAGATGTTCAAAGCTTGGGATATTTTTTTATAACCTAACCCTGCTTTAGAATTCTCCACAACGTTATCCCTGACCTATTTGGTGTGTTCCTCAGTCTTCATGATGCTGTTTGTTCACTAAGGTTCTCTAACAAACCTATGAGGGCTTTACAGAACAGCTGTATTTATACTAAGATTAAATTACACACAGGTGAACTATTTACTAATTAGGTGAATTCTGAAGGCAATTGGTTCCACTATATTTTAGTAAGGGGTATCAGAGTAAAGGGGGCTGAATACAAAAATATATTTAGATAATTGGCTATTATTATTTTTTTGCCCACCAGTGCAACCTACCAGTGCCCACCAGCGCCACCCACCAGTGCCCACTGTGCCACCCATCAGTGCCCACAGTGTAAACTATCAGTGCCCACAGTGCCACCTATAAATATCACCAATGAGTGCCCCATCACCAGTGCTGCCTATCAATACCACCTACCAGTGCCCATCAGTGCCACCTACCAGTGCCCATCAGTTTGAATAAAAATTACTAAAGAGCTGATGTGAATGATTGTATCAAATTGTGAACCAAAAATTATATTATATTATATTATATATATTATTATATATTATATTATATTATATTGAACAAATGATAGTGACTGCTATTATTGTGTTATATGCTGATATCACAAAAAAGTAAATACATAAAGCATTAATAAAGAGCTACCATCATCCTTAATATAGCACAGTGATCCAATAAATAATGTGATCCAATAAAAAAAAAAAAAAAACGAATCATATATGTGTCCAGTAAACCACACTAGATATAAATTAATTACTGTTCTTCCAAAATGCTTGTAGATTTCTGGATATACTAGGAAAAAAGTCAAATGCCACTCATTTGTAATATAAAACACAAAAGGACAACGATACCCAAATGATCAGGTGTGTAGTCTCTGATAATGTTCACATATGGTGGATTGCTTTCAATCCTTCATAGAGTGATATTGCTCAAACAAAAGAAAGGACATACCTCATTACGCACAAAAAAAAAAAAAAAAAAAAAACGACATGTGGGTAATAAAACACAATTGCACTCACACATGCCCCACAAAAAGATTGCATTTAACCACTTAACAACCGCCCATTGCCGATTAACGGCTTCAGGGCGGTTGTTTAACTCTGAGTGGCCGTTAATTAACGGCCTCCCAGAATTCTGCTCTCGCGCGCCCCCTGGGGCGCGCACTCGAGAGCATCCGTGACCGCCGGGTCCACAGGACCCGGCGCATCACGAATCACGGTAAACGGCCGCTCAGCGCGGCCGTTTACCACGTGAGCGCTCCGTCAAATGACGGAGTGATCACTTGTAAACAAACCGGCGTCATGTTATGACGCCGGTTCCTCCCTCCCCCTCTCTGTACCGATCGGTACAGCGGAGGGGGAAGAGATCGGTGTCAGCAGCGATGTGGGCTGCATCTGCAGTGCCCACATCGCTGCGCACCGAAATTTAACCCCTCAATTCCCTGCCAACACTCTGCAATACCCTGCCATTACTCTGCATTACTCTGCAATACCCCCATTACTCTGCATTACTCTGCAATACCCCCATTACTCTGCAATACCCCCATTACTCTGCAATACCCCCATTACTCTGCAATACCCCCATTACTCTGCATTACCCTGCAGCACTCTGCATTACCCTGCAGCACTCTGCATTACCCTGCAACACTCTGCATTACCCTGCATTGCCCTGCAACACTCTGCATTGCCCTGCAACACTCCACAATGCCCTGCAACACTCCACAATGCCCTGCAACACTCCACAATGCCCTGCAACGCTCCGCAACACCTTGCAACACTCCGCAACACCTTGCAACACTCTGCAATACCCTGCAACACTCTGCAATACCCTGCAACACTCCGCAACACCTTGCAACACTCCGCAACACCTTGCAACACTCCGCAATACCCTGCAACACTCCGCAACACCTTGCAACATTCCGCAATACCCTGCAACACTCCGCAACACCTTGCAACACTCCGCAATACCCTGCAACACTCTGCAATGCTCTGCAACACTCTGCAACGCTTTGCAATACCCTGCAACACTCTGCAATACCCTGCAACACTCGCCAATACCCTGCAACACTCTGCAATGCTCTGCAACACCCGCCAATACTCTGCAACACTCTGCAATGCTCTGCAACACCCGCCAATACCCTGCAATGCAATACTCTGCAACGCCATACTCTGAGATACCCAGCCATAGTCGGTGATACCCTGCAATACCCAGCCATAGACATCCCCCCCCCTCCCGCCGCCCTCCGGTGCTTCTATCGAATCGCTAATACGATCAAAGACAATCTTTTTTTTTTTTTTTTTTTTTCAGGCTTCCCAGCTTAGAGGTGAGATGTGGGGTCTTATTGACCCCACATCTCACTGTAAAGAGGACCTGTCATGCCATATTCCTATTACAAGGGATGTTTACATTCCTTGTAATAGGGATAAAAGTGATCAAAAAAATTATTTTTGGGGAAAAAAATGTCAAACTAAAATAAATAAAGTAAAATGAACAATAAAAAAAAATGTTTTTTTTTTAAAGCGCCCATGTCCCCATGTGCTCGCATGCAGAAGCGAACGCATACGTAAGTCCCGCCCACATATGAAAACGGTGTTCAAACCACACATGTGAGGTATCGCTGCGAACGTTAGAGCGAGAGCAATAATTCTAGCCCTAGACCTCCTCTGTAACTCAAAACATATAACCAGTAAAAAAAAAATTAAATTGTCGCCTATGGGGATTTTTAAGTAGCGACGTTTGGCGCCATTCCACGAGCGTGTGCAATTTTGAAGAGTGACATATTAGGTATCTATTTACTCAGCGTAACTTCATCTTTCACATTATGGAAAAATTGGGCTAACTTTACTGTTTTTTTTTTTTTTTAAGCCCAAAACAGTTTTTTTTTCCAAAAAAAAGCATTCGAAAAATTACTGCGCAAATACCGTGCGAGATAAAAAGTTGCAAAGACCACCATTGTATTCTCCAGGGTGTTTGCTAAAAAAACATATATAATGTTTTGGAGTTCTATGTAATTTTCTAGCAAATAAATGATGATTTTTACATGTAGGAGAGAAATGTCAGAATTGTCCTGGATGCTCCAGAACACCTGATGGCGCTCCCTGCATGTTAGGCCTCTGTATGTGGCCACACTGTGTAAAAGTCTCACACATGTGGTATCGCCATACTCGGGAGTAATAGCAGAATGTGTTTTGGGGTGTAATTTGTGGTATGCATATGCTGTGTGTGAGAAATAACCTGATAATATGACAATTTTGTGAAAAAAAAAAAAAGTAAAAAAAATCTTGATTTTGCAAAGAATTGTGGGAAAAAATGACAACTTCAAAAAACTCATCATGCCTCTTACTAAATACCTTGGAATGTCTTCTTTCCAAAAAGGGGTAATTTGGGGGGTATTTGTACTTTTTTGGCATGTTAGGGTCTCAAGAATTGAAATAGGCTGTCAGTACTTCAGGTGTGATCAATTTTCAGATATTGGCACCATAGCTTGTGGACTCTATAACTTTCACAAAGACCAAATAATATCCACCAATTTGTACTTATTTTTACCAAAGATATGTAGTAGTATAAATTTTGGCCAAAATTTATGAAGAAAAAATTACTAATCTGCTAAATTTTCTAACAGAAACAAAGAAAAATTCATTTTTTTACAGAATTTTCGGTATTTTTTCCTTTATAGCACAAAAAATAAAAAACCCAGCGGTGATTAAATACCACCAAAAGAAAGCTCTATTTGTGCGAAAAAAAGGACAAAAATTTCATATAGGTCCAGTGTTGCATGACTGAGTAATTGTCATTCAAAATGTGAGAGCACCGAAAGCTGAAAATTGGTCTGGTTATTAAGGGTGTTTAAGTGCCCAGTGGTCAAGTGGTTAAGAAGGTCAGTTGCATATATTCAGAGACAATTTCCTTACTTGGCTGTTCCTGCTCACACAAAACTGGGGTAACTGGCTCCTCCTACGCATTACATCACTGGCACGTGACTTTTTTAAGGTACATCAGTGGCACCCATCAGTGCCGTCTTATCAGTGCCTATCAGTGTCACTTTACCTGTGCCTATCAGTGCAGCCCATCAGTGCAGCCCATTACTGACCATCAGCGCAGCCTCATCAGTGAATATCAATGAAGGAGAAAAATTACCCATTTGCAAAATTTTATAACAAACTATGTAACATGTTTTTTTGTTTTGTTTTGTTTTTTAATTTCTGTCTTTTTGTTTGTTTATCAAAAAATAAAAACCCAAGTGGCGATTAACCACTTACAGACCGGACCATTTTGCTGGTCAAAGACCAGACCACTTTTTGCGATTCAGCACTGCGTCGCTATAACTGACAATTGCGCGGTCATGCGATGTGGCTCCCAAACAAAATTTACGTCCTTTTTTTTCCCACAAATAGAGCTTTCTTTTGGTGGTATTTGATCACCCCTGCGGTTTTTACTTTTTGCGCTATAAACAAAAATAGAGCGACAATTTTGAAAAAAAAACATTATTTTTTACTTTTTGTTATAATAAATATCCCCCAAAAATATATAAAAAAACATTTTTTCCCTCAATTTAGGCCGATACGTAATCTTCTACATATTTTTGGGAAAAAAATCGCAATAAGCGATTATTGATTGGTTTGCGCAAAAGTTATATCATTTACAAAATAGGGATAGTTTTATAGCATTTTTATTAATAATTTTTTATTATTTTTTTTTACTAGTAATGGCGGCATTCAGCGATTTTTATTGTGACTGTGACATTGTGGGGGACCCATCGGACATTTTTGACACATTTTTGGGACCATTGTCATTTATACAGTAATCACTGCTATATAAATGCAGTGATTCCTGTGTAAATGACACTGGCAGTGAATGGGGTTAACCAGGGGGTGGCGGTGTAGGGGTTAAGTGTTCCTAGGGGTGTGTTACTAACTGTGGGGGGGGGGTTGGGCTTTCATTTAGTGAACACTGATCTCTGCTCCAATCACATGGAACAGAGATCAGCGTCACTAGTTGCTAGGCAGAATGGAGAAATGCTGTTTACACGGCATTTCCTCCATTCAGCCGTCCCGTGAGACGATCGCGGGTATGCCCGCGGCGATCGAGTCCGCGGGTCCCGCGACCGGACTCACGGGGGTCCCGACCAGCGCGGGAGCGTGCCGCCGGCGGCGCTCCCGATGGCAGGGGGGCATTGAAGATTGGACGTACCTGTACGCCAATATGCCTGCCCATGCCATTCTGTCGATGTACATCGGCGTGCGCTGGTCGGGAACCGGTTAAATACCACCAGAAGAAAGCTCCATTTGTGTGAAAAAAATTATAAAAATGTCATTTGGGTACAGTGTAGCATGACTGCGCAATTGTCATTCAAAGTGTGACAGCGCTGAAAGCTAAAAATTGGTCTGGGCAGGAGGGGGGGGGGGGGGGGGGGTTAAGTGCCCAGCAAGCAAGTGATTAATCTGCAATAGGCAGCAGGTGATGATGTTTACATACTGCGGCCATATTGCTTCGCTCATGGATTCAGCAGGACGCAGCTGTGATAATACCTCTCACAGCGCGCTGCTCCTTGCTGGCTCCTCCTTCCCTCCCGTCTACCCCAGACGCTTGTACATAACATCACCTGGGATGGACGAGAAGAGAGGAGGAGCCAGCAAGGAGCAGTGCGCTGTGAGAGGTATTGTCACAGCCGCGTCCTGCTGAATCCATGTTAGATTGTCACTGCATCATGTATTCAGGCATCGGTGAGGCGTTGTTTCTGCTGGAGGTACCATGGATGATCATCTTGGGGCAGGCGGCATGGCAGACAGTACAGGTCCCGGGCCCCGTGATAGTCTCTGGTCCTCCTGTCCTCCACCCACCCACAGTGTCCCCCTGTGCCTTACACCCCCCACCGTGTCCCCCTGTGCCTTACACCCCCCCACAGTGTCCTCCTGTGTCCTCCTTCACCGACTGTGTCCCCCTGTGCCTTACACCCCCCCCACAGTGTATCCTCCTCCACCCACCGTGTCCCCCTATGTCTTACATCCCCCCACCGTGTCCCCCTGCCTTACACCCCCCACAGTGCCCCCCTGTGTCCCTGTGTCCTCCACCCACAGTGTCCCCCTGTGTCCTCCACCACTCACTGTGTCCCCCTGTGCCTTAAACCCCCCCCCCACCCATGTCTCCCTGTGCCTTACACCCCCCCCCCCCCACAGTGTCCTCCTGTGTTCTCCTCCACCGACCGTGTCCCCCTGTGCTTTACACCCCCCCACAGTGTCCCCCTGTGTCCTCCTCCACCCACTGTGTCCCCCTATGTCTTACACCCCCCCACCGTGTCCCCCTGCCTTGCACCCCCCACAGTGCCCCCTGTGTCCTCCACCCATAGTGTCCCCCTGTGTCCTACCCACCATGTCCCCCTGTGTTCTCCACCCCCCACCTTGTCCCCCTGTGTCCTTCACCCCCCAGCGTCCCCCTGTGCCTTCCACCCCCCCCACAATGTCCCCCTGTGTCCTCCACCCACCCACGGGGTGTCCCCCTGTGCCTTCTCCCCCCACAGCTGCCCTGAGAGACACTGTGCTGTGTCTGGAGGATCCCAGTGCTCTGCTTTGTGCCCCTTGTTTTGGTTTGTGCCCTGCTATTTGCCCTACTGAGCGCCCTCTGGCCTGTGATGTGCCCTGCTGTGTACCCCCCGGATGTGCCATACTGTGTGCCACATGCCCTGTGATGTCTCCTTTGCTCTGCTATGCACCGCATGCCCTGCTGTGTACCGCCTGATGTGACCTACTACTGTGTGCCCTGTGATGTGTTCTACTGTGTGCCCCATGCCCTGTGATGTGCTGTGTACTCCCTGATGTGCCCTACTGTGTGCCCCATGCCCTGTGATGTGCTCTGCTGTGTACCGCCTAATGTGCCCTGTGACCCATGATATTCCCTACTGTGTGTCCTGTGATGTGACCTACTGTGTGCCCCATGCCCTGTGATGTGCTCTGTGCCCTGCTGTGTACTCCCTGATGTGCCCTGTGCTTTGCTGTGTACCCCCTGATGTACCCTACTATGTGTCCCATGCCCTGTGATGTGTCCTGCTGTGTACCGCCAAATGTGCCCTGTTTCCAATGATGTGCCCTACTATGTGACACATGCCCTGTGATGTGCCGCATGCCCTGCTGTGTACCTCCTGATGTGCCCCATTGTGTACCCCATGATGTGCCTACTGTGTGCCCCATGCCCTGCTGTGTACCCCCAGATGTTCCCTGTGCCCCCTGTGATGCACCATGCTGTGCTTAATAATGTGCCCTGCTGTATACAGCATAATAAACCCTGCTGTGTGCCCCGTGATGTACCCCATGCCCTGTGATGTTCTCAGTGCCCTGCTGTGTACCACCTGATGTGCTCTGCTGTGTGTCCGTGATGTGCCCCATGCCCTGTGATGTTCTCAGTGCCCTGCTGTGTACCCCCTGATGTGCCCTACTGTATGTCCTATGATGTGCCCCATGCCCTGTGATGTTCTCGGTGCCCTGCTGTGTACCCCCTGATGTGCCCTTTGCCCCATGATGTGCCTGTGTGCCTTGTGATTTGCCCTACTGTGTCCCATGCCCTGTGTTGTTCCCTGCTGTGTACCCCTTGATGTGCCCTGCTGTGCGCCCAATGCCATGTGATGTGCCTGTGCCCCACTGTGTGCCTTACTGTGTGCCGCATGGGACTTTGTATAGGTGTGGCTTGCATGTGGGTGGGGACACACGGGTCCCCATGATCTTCTATTGTCCGGAGGCCCCATGAGTTGTCAGTCCACCCCTGGCTTCACTTTGTGCACACGGCATAGTTGACTTAACATGCAGTGATCGGCAGACAGCAAGTCAATGGGGAAGTGCCGCAAACGCCCCACAACTGGCAAAAAAGGGGTTAAAACCAGCAGTGAGGAGACAACGCATAACCTCCTCAGCGCCTGTCAGTAGCCTCTGGAGGGCTATCCGCACCTGGATCAGGCTTCAGAGGCAAGGGAGATTTAGACGCATGTCTAAATCTACCCCCAGAACATTCTTTTCTAAGAATTTTCATTCAATATTCTACCCATCTATGGCCAGCTTAGGTGCAATAAGTGCTAACAAGCCTGGCGGTTGTTGTGGTGACCCCCTCCATTAGCCGTGATCCACCCATCAATCTTGGGGATTTCCATGTAATCCCGGGGGGAAGCCTTGTAGTCTTGTGTATGGCAGGTGGTGTCTTTCTCTGTATCCTGAAGCTTTCTCCTGATCAGCTGTCAGTGCTATCACTTCTCTATGTAGGGGGTCTGTGTCTGTCTTTTCATCCTCTCTGCCAGCTTATTCTTTCTTCTGTGGCCTCCATCTCAGCAGATGATGGCTGTCTCTCTGCAGCAATGTATTCTTTCAGGTTTCGCTTTGTTTGTAAACAGAGGACAAAGGCTTTGTTTACGCATTCTACAGAACTGCGATTCGCCAGACACCATGACATGTGTTGAAGTGCGGTTTTCAAGGATGCTATTCAACAGAGTTATGTATAAGATCACGCAAGGTAATACACCAATTATGATGTTTTTCCCCTCTAACCTAGATATGCAGTGCGGTAGTTGGAAGAGTTTATAAACCAAAAGATTTTTACCCATCCATTAAAGTGATTGTACACGATCACCTTGTAAAACAACCCATTCAGTTTAAAATTGAATTTAAAGGCAAAATATTTGTGTATAGATATAAAAAACAGGACCTTTTTTTCCTTTTTGATAAGTAATTACATTTCCTCTGTTCCCAGCTGCATAAGAGCTGGGGGTGGAGAAACAACAGCACACTAATGTATAGCTGAAACAACTAAGACCCCTTTCACACCGCAGAGCCTATAGCGTCGGCGGTAAAACGCTGCTATTTTTAGCGCCGTTTTACCATCGGATTTGTGGCGCATTTACCCCCGCTAGCGGCTGAGAAAGGGTTAAAACCTCTTGGAATACGCCGCAATAGCGGCGTTTTGCCAGCGGTAATACAGCACTGCCCCATTGATTTCAATGGAGACCAGCAGTGGAGGAGCGGTAAACACACCGCTCCTTCACCGCTCCAAAGAAGCTGCTGGCAAGACTTTTCCTGACGTCCTGCCAGCGCACACCGCTGGAGACAAAGGAACAGCAGTTTGAGGGCGGATTGCAGGTGCTATTTCTAACGCTATAGCGCCTGCAAAACGCCCTCGGTGTGAAAGGGGTCTAATCGATTATATAAAGAGGGGGGGAGGGAAGTGGGACTTTAAATGAAGAACACAGCAAGTAAAAAAGTTGATCAAGCGACTGGAAAATTTTATTTATTCATATTTTATAATCCATGATCCACCATAAAACATTTTGGGCATCAAGCCTCTACATAGTGAATCTTGGATGAGCATACAATACATGAAAATACCACAATCAGATAGACCTTAGCATTCGAAAGAAACAATTAGCCCCCGTACACACGGTCGGACATTCCGACGGATAATCCAACCGTGTGTCCAGTGGACTTTTTCCGTCGGAATGTCCGACCAACAAAGTTTGAGAGCTGGATATAAAATTTTCCGACAACATGATCCGATCGGACTTTGGCCGATTGTTTGTAGAGAATTCCGATTGGACAAGGTGCCATGCATGCTCAGATCAAATTATGAGACCAAAGCTATTGGCTACTAGCCCGAACGTAGTCCCGTCGTTATGAACTAACGTCATCACGTTCCGAACGATCGGATTTTCCGACAACTTTGTCCAACCATGTGTATGCAACACCAGTTTGGGACAAAATCCGTCGGAAAAAATCAGACGGATTTTGTGGTCGGAATGTCTGACGGTGTGTTTGGGGGCTAACAGTTAATGCATATAATACATGGATCATAATAAATGATGTTAAATATAAATAACATCAAATGATATCTTATTATTCCATGATTAAAGTGAAGATAAAAAAAGTGATAACGGCTCGACGCATTTCGCGGCACAACAACCGCTTATCAGGAGCATAATCATGGAATGAATCTAAAATAAAAGATAAAAAAACAAAAACAAATTAATCAACAACTAATCGACTATGAAATTAATCAATTACTATTTTTATAATCAAGTAATTGGCCAGTAACATAATGGGGTTAAAAAAATTAAATTTGCCCTTTAGAGTGCAAAAAGCAAATAATCGCTACTATAAATATTATATTCACTGTTGCACAGTAAAAAAATTAACCCCTTACAGTAGACATTATTTGCTCTTTTTTGTACTCTTTTTTTTTTTTAACCCCATTCTGTTACTAAACATCTAATGCCGCGTACACGCGCTCGTAATTTCTGGCAGAAAAGGTGCAACAGAATCAATTCATCGGATATCACGATTGTATGTGGGCTTCAGCGGATTTTTTTTTTTCAAAAATTCTGACAGAACTAGAAATAGAACATGTTTTAAATCTTTTCCGATGGAATCAATTCCTATCGGGAAAACCGTTCGTCTGTATGCTGGTCAGATGTACCAAATACGACACAGTCTTTAGCTGACACATTCTTCTTCACCTCATAGAGCAGTCTGCACTGTGCTCTTGCAGTCATCTTTACAGGACGCCCACTCCTAGGGAGAGTAGCAGCAGTGCTGAACTTTCTCCATTTATAGACAATTTGTCTTACCATTGGACTGATGAACAGCAAGGCTTTTTGAGCTACTTTTATAACCCTTTCCATGTTTATGCAAGTCAACAATTGTGCGAGGCATCATTCACATCAGGCAATGCTTCTTGTGAAAAGCAAACCCAGAACTGGTGTGTGGTTTTTATAGGGCAGGGCAGCTGTAAACAACACCTCCAATCTCATCTCATTGATTGAACTCCAGTTGGCTGACACCTCACTCCAATTAGCTCTTAAGCCGCGTACACATGGGTGGACTGTCTGGCCAACTAAGTCCATCAGACAATCCGACGGACAGTCCGTCCTACTTTTGAATGAACGGACTTGACCACACACGATGAACAGACAGTCCGTTGAAAGCTTGCGCGATGACGTGTACAGCACGTACGACGGGACTAGAAATAGGACGTCCAATTCACAGCAATGCAACCTTCCGCCGTGTAAATCCTTTCTGAGCATGCGCCATACTTAGTCCGTCCAACTAGCCTACTCACGAGCGGACTGTCCGCTGAAACCAAAGTTGGACGGACAATATTACGGAAATTCCGAAATACTTAGTCCGCCAGACTGCACGCTGAAAAAGTCCGCTGAAGCCCACACACGAGCGGACTGTCCGCTGAAATGTGTTTCGGCGGACTAAGTTGGACAGACAGTCCGCCCGTGTGTACGCGGCTTTAGAGATCTCATTAGTCTAGGAGTTGACATACTTTTTCCACCTGCATTGTGAATGTTTACATGGTGTGGTCAATAAAAACATGGTAACATTTAATTCTTTGTGTCTTATTAGTTTAAGCAGACTGTGATTGTCTATTGTTGTGACTTAGACGAAGATCAGATCACATTTTATTACCAATTTGCGCAGAAATCCATATCATTCCAAAAGGGTTCACATACTTTTTTTTGTAACTGTATGTGTTTTTTGGTGCTTTTTGCAGAAACACACTTCACATATATGCTTTTTTCAGCTGCTGCATATTTGAAAAGGGTCAGGGACATTTTTCAATGCATTTGGTGCTTTTTTGGTTCAATATACTTCAATGGAGAAAAAAAAGGAAAAGCATGCAATGTGTTTTTGCAGCAATTTTTGTTTTTTATTTAAATCTGCCCAACAAGAAATTGGTCAATAAAAAGGCATTAAAGAAAAAAGAAGCAGAAATGCAAATCACAGCAAAATCACATGCACAAAAATCAAAACGCATAGCGAAAGGCACTGCAGAAACAGATCAAAATCAAACTGCATAGGTGTGCACCGAGCCTTATGCTGACCACACTGATCAATTTTCAGACAAAAAATCTTTGTACATTCACTGAATGAAAGAATGTTAGAAATTTTCACTTGCTTTTAACATTCTGTTTTAAAATGAATGTAATATCAGAACGAAAACCCACAAACACCGTCTGAAAATTCCTTTGAACAAGAAGTTTTTTATTATTTCTAAATTTTCTCGTCACTGTGGTTGAAAATAAATGTCGATTTGACCCCACTAATGATTAGAAAATTGAACAAACGTTCTTAAAATGAATTTTTTTTTGAAGGAAGACATTGATTTTGGCCAGCATTGATTATGGCCAGCATATAATATATTACAGTTCTGTTTGAAAATCTACAATACAGTCTCAAAAAAATTTGATCTCTGAGTCTGATGATATTTTCTTGATTCAACCTCTAACAGTATATACAGTATATCTCTTCTGTCTGTTATTCTCAGTGAATTCTGCATTTTTCTCTAATCATATAGTTGGTTATTTATATTTACCACTGCTTAGATATTTAAGAATAAATTGCCTTTTTTTTAAACTTTACATATTAACTAAATTATACACCACACTTTTTTAAGGCTATTAACTGATTAATCTATTAATCAAAACAATAATTGGCCAACTAATCGATTATGAAAATAATCGTTAGTTGCAGCTATACACTGTTGCCTCGTACATGATTGGATTTTCTGACGAGAAATGTTCGATGGGAGCTTGTTGTCGGAAATTCTGACCGTGTGTAGGCTCCATCGGTCATTTGCTGTTGGAATTTCCGACAACAAATGTTTGAGAGCAGGCCAATTTTCCGACAACTAACTTTGTCCACGCATGCTTGGAATCAAGCAGAAGAGCCGCACTGGCTATTAAACTTAATTTTTCTCGGCTCGTCGTACGTGTTGTACGTCACCTCGTTCTTGCCGATCGTAATTTCCGACAACATTTGTGTGACCGTGTGTATGCAAGACAAGTTTGAGCCAACATCCGTCGGAAGAAAATACACAGTTTTGTTGTCGGAATGTCCGATCGTGTGTACGAGGCATTAGCTTCCCAGGATGGAGGCATGTCAGAACAAGTCTGATCGTTGGAGGAGTTCCCAGCATAGCTAGAGAACTGACCACGATGTGCTCTTCTGCTTAGAGTGGTCAGTTTTTAATAGAAAATCGGAGGGACTGGCAGGAACACCAGGGATTTCACACAAAGGAAGCAATACAAAGAGAACAGGAGACTTTCTCATACAATGGTACAGCTGGTGCATATCAGGAATATGAAATGTTTGGGTAACAAACACTTTAATCTCTTCCTGCCCAACTCCGCCATCCTTTTATTAGGGGCTGTAGACCAAGTGAGAAAAATTAGTTGCACACCAACATCCATCCAATAGGTTTATTGAAAGACTGACAACAGGACTAAAACAATAGACCTTGGGGTGACAACGTTTCACACATATGTGTGCGTCCTCAAAACCAAAAGGGATTTTGAAGAAGCACAATTTATGTGTGAAACATGTTCACGGTTGCAAGCCGGAGCTAGCACTCAGCCCTTCCTTTTTGGAGAATTATTATATTCACCTGGAGGAGCAGCGATCTGTCTCATTTCTCCAATAAGGGCTGTATGCCAGCAGAGTTGGAAGGATTGGGCAACTCCTCCAACTCCTGATTATTAGTAGGGGCCGAGAGCTTTCTTTGACAGCTCAGTCACTGTGTTGGGAGCGCTCAGCAGACTCTCAATACAGAAAGCTATGCTACCCATAGATACATATTTGCATATAGGCATTAAAGCCTCTTTGCAGCCGAACATACTGTATATGTTATGGCATAGAGGTCAAAGCTGAATTCCAGGTATGGATTTTATAGCATTGTTACATTTATCCAGCTTAGACCAATGTCAATATGTATATGCCATACCTGTTAGATCCTTGTGGAAGCTGGAAATCACCACAGAAGTTTCTACTACTACAGTGATTACCACTGTCTTTTGGGTGCAGTGCTGAGTGTTCTCTCATTGGATGAGGAGAAGATAGTGATGTCACCACTCCACCTTGTCCAATTTAAAGGGGTTGTAAAGGTAAATGTTTTTTCACCTTAAAGAGGAAGTAAACCCTGATTAGTTTACTTCCTCTTTCATTCCCTGCAAAGGCAAAGCATAATGGACTACTATGCATCGCATAGTAGCCCATTATGTGCCACTTACCTGACACAGGAGCCAGCGAAGTCGCCGCTGTCCCCTGTAGTCCGCCGCATCCATCTTGTTGGTGGGGTCTCACAGCTCCGCCGCTGTCATTCGGCGAAGCCGCGATGACGTCACTCCCGCGCATGCGCACGGGAGCCGACACGCGCGGCAGCTCCGTCGCTGAGAATGCCGCGCTCAGTGCGCCTGCGCGCCGCTGTCTACGGTGCATGCGCCGTAGACAGCGGTGCCTGTTTTCGGGCAAATATCTCCTAAACCATATAGGTATAGGAGATATTGCTTGGACCTACAGGTAAGCCTTTATCTAGGCTTACCTGTAGGTCAAAGTGGTTTGTAAGGGTTTACAACCACTTTAATGAATTCTATGCATTAAGGTGAAAAAACATCTCACACTGCCGGCGCCCCCAGTCCCCCCGTTTTACTTACCTCACCCCTTGAAAGTCCCACGCTCGCCCCCGCCGTCCTGTTTGCCGCTCAGCCTGGCTGCTGATTGGCTGGAGTGGATGGATTGAAGGCAGCACAGCCATTGGCTCGCGCTGCTGTCAATCACATACAATGACGTGGCGCGCTGGGGGGCGGGGACGTGTGATACAGCGAGCGGCTATAGCCGCTCGCTGTATCACGGGAGCGCGCCCGCAGGTGCTTCTCACCATGTGAGGGAGCACGTGTAGACAGCCGCCGAGGGACCACAGAAGAGCAGGTTCAGTGGAGGTAAGTATAACATGTTTGTTATTTAAAAAAAAAAAAATTTTTACTTTACAATCCCTTTAAGGATGTTTTGCATTCACTGAGAGTTCAAACTGAGTAACCGCCTCTGTTCACAATGCAGTAAGACCCCTTTCACACCGAGGCATCGGTGGTAAAGCGCCGCTATTTTTAGCATCGATTTACCGTCTTTTTTGCGGGGTGGTTTTTATCCCTGCTAGCAGCCAAAAAATGGTTAAAAATTACCCGCAAAGTGCCGCTGCAGCGGCGCTTTGCCGGCAGTTCTGCAGCAGTGCCCATTCGGTTCAATGGGCAGGAGTGGTGAATGAGCGGTGTATACACCGCTCCAAAGATGCTGCTTGCAGGACTTTTTTTACTGTCCTGCAATCGCACTGCTCCAGTGTGACAGGGAGAGACAGGAGAGGCACTTTACAGGCGCTATGCACTGTAGCACCTGTAAAGCGTGAAAGGGGTCTAAGGCAGCCCAGTATTGGGACAGGTCAAGCCAGTGCCCAGGGAAAGAATGTGAAACTGCGCCCCTCTCCCCCACTTTTAATGCATGTTGTACAATAGGTGTACCACCTTACATTGATTCTCTGTCCCCTTTGCTCTCCTGCGCCCAGGGCAGCTGTCCCTACTGCCCACCCCTTGTCCCCGCCCTGGGGCAGCTGCTCAGCACAGCAGCACCAAGAAGCTGCCTCCTGGCTCAGTGCAGAGAGGCTGCCCTGCTACATAGAAATAAAGCAGGTCATTCGCTCGGCACAGCTGCCGTTCACAGAACACCTTGCTTTTTTTTTCAATGAATGCATGTCATTCTCTGATCATGATGTCAGTGCCCCACCTCTGCACCTCGTCCAATCAGAGAATACCTTGAATTTGATGAAAAAAATGGAAGAAAATTCTTACTATGCAGCAGGGCAGCAGTCAGCCCCCCCCCCCCCCCCCAAGGATCGCACAGGTATGGCGCATGCATACTTCAATTAGTCCGAACTGGACCAATGTAACTACACTATAAAATCCATACCTTAAAGCGGTGTTCCGCCCCAAAAAAATATTAGAGGTCAGCAGCTACACATACTGCAGCTGCTGGCTTTTAACAATAGGACACTTACCTGTCCTGGAGTCCAGTGATGTCGGCACTGCAGCTCATGTTTCCATCAGCTGTTGGGTGCTGCCACCGCCATTGTGGTTTAAGGTACCCGGCAGTGTAGCCGTATGGCTTTTTCCATCAGCTGTTGGGTGCTGCCGCTGCCATTGCGGGTAAGGGTACCCAGCAGTGTAACCTTATGGCTTAACGCCGGGAACCCTACTGCGCTTGTGCAAGGCCCCGCCCCTCTCTTCTACTGGCCCGGCGACAGGGAGAGGAGAAGGGAGGAGGAGGGAGCCCTGCGGTGATGTCAGGGGCCAAGGCCCGGACTCCTGGAAGTGGGAACAGGATACCCGTCAAAGACCGGTATCCTGTCCTCCTTCCCCACCCCAAAAAGTGCCAACTGCGGCACCAGAGGGGGAGAGGGGACAAATGAGTGGAATTTCCACTTTTGGGTGGAACTCCACTTTAAATTCAGCTTTAATATTGCTGTAAAATGCATGAAATAATGGGAGTGAGACCTACAGACAAAGAGCTACTCAAAGCCATTCTATTTAAATTCAGCTTTAATATTGCTGTAAAATGCATGAAATAATGGGAGTGAGACCTACAGACAAAGAGCTACTCAAAGCCATTCTATTAAAAAACAGCTATACACGGGGGATTGTGTGTGTGGTGCCCATGGAGAAGGAAGGGGGAGTTCTCAGATGTCTGCTTGTCTTGATATCAACCCCCTCCCAATGATTGTTTGCTTTAGCAGACTTGGCCAGGGATTGTTGGCTTGGGGTGAGAAAGGTCTAGTTACATACAATTATAGCCCAATCTCACCATTGATAGACAATTATTAATTACAGGTATGGACTGTCAATTTGAGTTTACTATGTTTTCAGGTTTAAACAAATACCGGGTACAGTATATAGAGAAAAGTGGAGGTGGGATAGGTATCATGTATCATTTGTCCATAGTACAAGCACTGGCAAACAACTCAAGTCCAAGGTAGCGCTTACCCCCGCAGGAGCCACTATATTATTATGCCCGGGTCTCCCACTAGTTAATCTACAGCCAGTTACACAGTATTTTTACACAGCCAGGTGCACACACTCTTCGGCTCATTATCTTAAATGACTAGTCTACAGGATTTTGTTTTTATTAGGAGAACTTGGATAGGAGAAAGGATCGGGTGCAGGCACCACCATTCCAACTAACGGAAACCGGCGGTGGAGCCTTGCGGCTTCACTGACAGTTTCCGACTGCACACGCGCGAGTCGCATGGCTCTTTGTGAATGGCCAGCTTGTCTTCTGGGACACACACATGTCACAGAAGACAACGGGGGGCTCGCCGCAGAAGAGGATGCGACGTCCTTGGCCGGGGCCCGGCTGGATCATAAGTACTCTTAGTACTTCCACAAAAGGTAAGTTAGAAATTTAAGAAATGTTTTTAAATATCCAAAAACGAGGGGTGGAGAGGTGGTCTTTCATTTAAGACCACCTCTCAAAATTGAGTTGAACTCCGCTTTAAGCAGACAGCGCATACATTTACCTAGCTGTCTCCCTGTTAAGCATAGAAACAAAAAAAAAAACGATATATACGTAGAGTAGCATCTACCTAGGAGGGCACTACTTCAGTTATGTTCAATGAACATTAAAAAAAAAAAACCTTCTTGGCCCTCAACTAGCTATACAACAGTGTATGAGCGTTTAGTAGAGAGTATGAGGGATGACCCAATTGATAAAAGCACAAGAGCATGGAAGTTCTGGACTATATAGGGATCAGAGTGTAATAGAGGTTTCGTGGTTGGCTCATTTTGATGCCCAAGCACAAGGCCCTATGCCCACCCCAAGCCCTGCTAGAACACAATCTGACCGTAACAAAAAACTGGCCACTGCCCACACCCATAACTGGCCTTCACAGTTTATAAGTGTCTCCACAGTGAAAGCACATGCATGGTCAGCAGACTGGTTGGTGAGTTTTATATGTATATGCGCTCCATGGGCTCCTCACTGTGAAGGCCAGTTATGTGTGTGGGCAATGGCCAGTTTTTTGTTACTATTTGTATATATGGTCTGGGAACACACTGGGCACCTTCGCTGCCATTGTGCTCTTGCTGGGTGTCCAGTGCACTCCTGTTCCTTTAAGGGGGCTTGGGCAATCTCCAGGCGCCTGTCCCACATCTATCCATTCCATGCATGTGCTTCCACTGTGGAGACACTTATAAATTTGTAGTGTTAAGACTGCAAGCAACACAGGGTGCCGTGACGAGGCCTTGCAGCTTTCACATGCGTTTGCAAATGTGTGCTAATGAAACCCCTGCTTTTAACAGACGGTTAGACAGGTATATTTGGTTGGTCAGCAGACTTGTTGGTGAGTTGAGCTATGGAATTATCTTTGTTTTATATAGAACACAATCCAACCTGCTGAGGCCGACCCCATTACCATCTTGTGCCCTGCTCCTCGTAGTAGGCCTCCTCAAGACATCCCCGGCTTTATATTCAGGAGAAGGAATGTCCACACCATAGTTAGCTTCACTGCACTTTTCTGATGTTGTACAGGGAATGGCAAAACAGTCACATCACTAGGACAATCATTCTGGAGTCACTTGACATACACAGTCAATCACATAATGTGGACAGTCCGCAGTAATCACCAGGGAAAGCACATGCAGCACCTCTCAGCCATCTTCCTCTAGTCTCTATTCTGTGCAGGGTCATTAGTACTTACAGGACTGTATTCTCTGTAGACACCTCCTAGCTGGGTAAACTTTTCCCATGAACCCTCCAGGGAAGCAGCCCCACACAGGGATCTTTAGCCTGGTCTAAAAGACCTAGACGCCTGTCCTTAAGGCACAGAATGCCTACAGATGGTTCCTCCTCTGTACAACTCCACTCCACCCAGCCCTACCCTGACCTGACCAGGGCCCATGTGTATTGGTTACCTGATCACAGGTGTGGGGTGTATGGCTCCCATACTCCAGGACTCCCTGAGTGTCTCCCCACCTAGTTTATATATGAGTACTAACTCACCCCTGTAGGATGGAAAGGGGGCCTACCACCCAATGCCACTACCTGCTGTACCAGACATTATTCCAGTACATAGCCACCTAGTGTCTAAGTAGCTAATTGCACCTGCTTACAAGAGTCTCCCAAGCCCATGCGTATGCGTGTAGAACACGTATAAGGTGTAGTGTAGACAATCTAAGGTCCCTATCTCAAAATGCATACAGTACATACACAAACTAGGGCCAATTAACAAGCACAAGGAGAGCATGCGAACTCCACTGTAGTGTCCAGGCTGGGATTCAAACCAAGAGCTCTTGTGCTGGAAGGCAAGAATGCTAACCACTAAGCCACTGTGTGGAATGAGCAGAACCCAGGATTTTTTTTTTCTATGTCGGCCCATGAATACTTTGTAGAATAATTGTAGTATAAGCATGTAAATGTGAATTAATCTCCTAACCTGGACTTGCCCCTGACATTTAAAGCAGAACAGAAAAACAGAAAAAAAATCCAAAAATGTATATTATTGCAGCTTACCAATCATTAGATGTGGTGGCTGCATCAGTTTTCTTTCCTTTTTCCCCTTTGTTTTCACTTGGTGATCTTTGCCAGTATCACACCTCCTGTATTAGTGAGACAGAACTCTGGAGAAATGAGCACAGGAGCACAGTAGGCAGCAGCATTATCAATCTGGGAAGGGGGGGGGGGTATGAAATCTATTAGAAGATTTAGAACCACTAACAAATTGAAGCCAAACTCCACCTCACACTTTATCATCAGTAACAGTAAACAGTTTTTTTTTGTTGGCAAATGTTTTACATGCCGAATAAATAAAAGCTGATCACTTTAACCACCCCTTTCAGTGTTAAGTGCTTTGTCTTATACATGTAAACTGATACATTCTGCTGGAGAGTGTGAGCTTGTGAAAAACAACAGACTTGCTGGCTGGATCATCAGGTGAAAATAGAAGAAATAAAACCTAAAAAAAGAAAACGAATGCAGCCATGACATCTAAGAATTGACAAGCCGCAATATAATAAATGTTTTCTTTTGGATTCAATACCGCTTTAATAGTCAAAAGATAAAAGCATATTTTGCTGCAATATTCACCCTCACTCTAGAATAGGGGTCTCTAAACTTTCTAAATAAAGGGACAGATTATTGTCCTTTAAAATGTAGGGGGCCAAATTGTAGCCAGTGGGAGTTGAAAATGATCTGGTGTCAATGGGATTAAACAAGGCCTCGGGTTTAGTTGTCAGTGCGAGTGAGAAAAATGACAAGCCTGTGGTCAAATAGTGCCCATTTGTTGGTATTGGTGCCAATTGCTCTTATCAGTGGAAGGAATAGTGCCCCATCTTTGGTGTCAGTGGGAGGAACAGTGCAACATTGTTGTTATCAGTGGGAGGAATAGTGCCTCATCATTGGTGTCAGTGGGAGAAATAGTGAACCATTGTTGGTATCAGTGGAAGGAATAGTGCCCCATCATTGGGGTCAGTGGGAGAAATAGTGCCCCATTGTTGGTATCAGTGGAAGGAATAGTGCCTCATCACTGAGGTCAGTGGGAGGAATAGTGCCCCATTGTTTGTATCAGTGGAAGGAATAGTGCCCCATAGTTGGTGTCAGTGGGAGGAATAGTGCCCCATTGTTGGTATCAGTGGGAGGAATAATGCCTTATTGTTGGTATCAGTGGAAGAAATAGTGCCCCATCGTTGGTGTCAGTGACAGGAATAGTGCCCCATTGTTGGTATCAGTGGGAGGAATAATGCCTTATTGTTGGTATCAGTAGAAGAAATAGTGCCCCATCGTTGCTGTCAGTGGAAGGAACAGTGCCCCATTGTTGGTATCAGTGGAAGGAATAGTGCCTCATCATTGGGGTCAGTGGAAGGAATAGTGCCCCATTGTTGGTATCAGTGGAAGGAATAGTGCCCCATTGTTGGTGTCAGTGGGAGAAATAGTGCCCCATTGTTGGTATCAGTGGGAGGAATAATGCCTCATTGTTGGTATCAGTGGAAGAAATAGTGCCCCATCGTTGGTTTCAGTGGGAGGAATAGTGTCCCATTGTTAGTATCAGTGGAAGGAATAGTGCCCCATCTTTGGTGTCAGTGGGAGGAACAGTGCCCCATTGTTGGTATCAGTGGAAGGAATAGTGCCTCATCATTGGGGTCAGTGGGAGGAATAGTGCCCCATTGTTGGTATCAGTGGAAGGAATAGTGCCCCATCTTTGGTGTCAGTGGGAGGAACAGTGCCCCATTGTTGGTATCAGTGGAAGGAATAGTGCCCCATTGTTGGTATCAGTGGAAGGAATAGTGCCTCATCATTGGGGTCAGTGGGAGGAATAGTGCCCAATTGTCGGTATCAGTGGAAGGAATAGTGCCCCATCTTTGGTGTCAGTGGGAGGAACAGTGCCCCATTGTTGGTATCAGTGGAAGGAATAGTGCCTCATCATTTGGGTCAGTGGGAGGAATAGTGCCCCATTGTTGGTACCAGTGGAAGGAATAGTGCCCCATTGTTGGTATTAGTGGGAGGAATAATGCCCCATTGTTGGTGTCAGTGTAAGAAATGGTACCCCATTGTTGGTATCAGTGGAAGAAATAAAGGAATAGTGCCCCAGGGGCCCCAGATAAGGGCAGGCAAAGGGACCATAGCTTGGAGACCACTGATCTAGAGCAATCCCCTGCAGTACTCCTTTACTAGCACTAGATGTCAGATCTCAGTCAGTTGTCTAGTATTATTAGACCTACATGCTATGAGCAAAGACAGTTGTGACCCCCCCCCCCCCATAACTTGTGACTGGACAGTGAAAGGAGAAGCAGAACAAGATCAGCTAATTTCTCTGCCACTCTGCTTTCTCCTCCTATTGGCATGCTCCTTGTCAGCATGTGAACTGATTGGCTCATTGTGCTGCTTCTTTCTTCCCTTCCCAGGGGACTGCAAGAAGCTGGTACCAGATCACATTCAGGTACTTACACTGCTTGCATATTAAATACATTTAATGATGCATTGATGATTATAGAGCTGCATTCATTTGTGACTTTTATATCCACACTGAACATCTCATCATACATTTGGCTGCAAATTACAACCATGAAAAATACACATATAAAGAAAAAAATATATTTTCAGAACAGCCCAGTAGTGTGTTACACTTTTTTTTTTTTTTTTTGTGTAATGGAGAAAGGGATTAAAGTCTCTGATAGCTTTGTAAAGTTATTTCCCTTTTGGGCACATTTTCCATCACTTGCTATCCTTCTGACAGAGGTTCTAACCTTTCTCTTATTTACTAAAACAAATATTATAATTGTGGTTTGCATTGCTCTTGAAGAGATTTCCCCTCTCCTCCTGGTCACCGCACAGGAAAAAAAAAAAACTGATTTGAGGTTTTAAATTCCTCAATGTATCCAACAAAATGCAAAAAAAAAAAATGGCTAGAGTCCACTTTCAAATTCACCCTCTAACCCATAACCTAACACTTAAAGTAGAACTCTGGGCCCAACAAAAAGATTAAAGTCTATTAAAAGATAAAATAACAAATTCAGCTTATGTTACAATATTCACCTTCCTCTGAGCCCAAGTTGTCCTGGACCAACCATAGTCTGTGAATGGACAGTGAAAAGAGAAATAGCGCAGCGACAAGCTCATCACTCTTTCTTCCGATCAGTATGCTCCCTGTCAGCAGAGGGACTGCCCGTCTTCTTGTACAGTTTTTTTTGCTCTGCTGTACAGGGCCTGCAAGAAGCTGATACCAGGTCAAACAAATGTACTTACACTGCTTACAATTAAAAATATAAATTTAACTACTTCCAACCCAGGACAAGTCTGATATTCCTCTCCTACATGTAAAAATCATATTTCTTTTTCTAGAAAATTACTCAGAACCAACAAACATTATATATTTTGGAGCAGGGGCCCTAGAGAATAAAATGGCGGTTTTGCCATTTACAGGGTATTTGTGCAACGTTTTTTTTAAATGCAATTATCTGGGGAAAAAAAAACACTTTAAAAGAGAAGTATAGGAATGTTTTTTTTTTTGTTTGTCGCACTTAACTAGGTGGATGCTGCATCTCTCCCCTGCCCTCTGCCGGCTCTAAGACTGAGACTAATGCCCTGTACACACGGTCAGACTTTCCGACAACAATTTTGGCCCAAACTTGTCTTGCATACACACAGCCGCAAAAAGTTATCGGAAAATTCGATCGTTCTGAACGCGGTGACGTACAACGCGTATGACAGGACTATAAACGAGCCAATAGCCAATAGCTTTCCTCTTGTAATTTATTCTGAGCATGCGTGGCACTTTGTCGCAATTGTCTAAACACGATCGGAATTTAAACAATCGGATTTTCTGGACGGAAAATTTTGGATCCAGCTCTCAAACTTTGTGTGACGGCAATTCCGACGGAAAAAGTCAGATGGAGCCCACACACGATTGGATTTTCCAACAACACAATCCAATCGCACATTTTCCGTTGGAAAGTCCAGCCGTGTGTACAGGGCAAATTGCCGCGTACACACGGTCGGAAAATGTTCGATGGGAGCTTTTTGATGGAAATTCCGACTGTATGTATGCTCCATCAAACATTTTCCATCGTAATTTACGACACACTAAATTTGAGATCTGGATCTCAAATTTTCCAACAACAAAATCCATTGTCAGAAATTCCGATCGTGTGTATACAATTCCGACGCACAAAGTGCCTCCCATGCTCGGAATCAAGCAGAAGAGCTGCACTGGCTATAGAATTTAAATTTTCTTGGCTCATCGTACGTCACCACGTTCTTGACATTCGAAATTTCCGACAACATTGTGTGACCGTGTGTATGCAAGTCAAGTTTGAGCCAACATCCGTCGGAAAAAATCCCATGGATTTTGTTGTCGGAATGTGCGATCGTGTGTACGTGGCATAAGACGGTTCTCAGAGCTCCAAGAGCAGAGAGCTGATGACTGTCAGTCACAGGCTCTCTGATCTGCTCCCCCCTCATTCTTATTGGAGCACAGGGCTGTGGAGGGGGCGGGAGCGGCCGGCTCAGCCTCTCGCTGAGAGGCTGAGCCAGGTGCCGGTCCAGGCATGAGGGCAGATCCCGGCATATGGTCAAGATCTTTGACGAGCCTGGACCGGGTCTGTGACGTCAGCTGACAGCAGGCTTCAGCCCGCTGTCTGCTGAAAACAGGTCACAGAGTGCAGAATGAACTGCACTCCTGTGATCCACAGGAGAAGTAAAGCCAAACAAGCTTTGGCTGTAGTTCTTCTTTGATAAATTATAGTGCATAGAAACACAATAAAAATTTTTGGTAAAATATAAAAGGTGATGTTACACCGACTAAATAGATACCTACCATGTCTCGCTTTAAAATTGTGCACACTCATGGAACGGCGCCAAACTACGGTACTTAAAAATCTCCATACGTGACATTTTATAAGCCTTTACAGGTTACCAGTTTAGCGTTATACGGGAGTTCTGGTGCTAGAATTATTGCTCTTGCTATAACGTTCTCGGGGATACCTAACATGTGTGGTGTGAACACTGTTTATATACGCATTCACGTGACCTACAAATACGCTCACCTTTGCGCGCATGCATGGGGGGACAGGAGCGTTTAATTTTTATTTATTTTTTATTTAAAAAAATTATTTTTTTTTTTTTTACATTTTTACAATATTTCTTTAATACAGAACATTTTCACCCCCTTCATGCCCAGGCCAATTTTCAGTTTTCAGCGCTGTTGCGCTGTCGCACTTTGAATGACAATTGCGCGGTTATGCAACACTGTATCGAAATGCCATTTTTTATCATTTTTTTCCCACAAATAGAGCTTTCTTTTGGTTTGATCACCTCTGCCTTTTTTTATTTCTTGTGCTATAAACAAAAGAAGAGTGACAAGTTTGAAAAAAAAACAATATTTTTTACTTTTTTCTATAATAAATATCCCAATTTTTAAAAAACAAAAACAATTTTTTCCCTCAGTTTTATATATTCTTCTACATATTTTTGGTAAAAAAAAATCGCAATAACCGTATATATTGATTGCTTTCCGCAAAAGTTATAGCGTCTACAAAATAGGAGATAAATTTATAGCATTTTTATTATTTATTTATTGTTCACTAGTAATAGCGGCGATCTGCGATTTTTATCGTGACTGTGACATTGCGGCGGACATATCGGACACTTTTGACACTATTTTGGGACCATTCACATTTATACAGCGATAAAATGCACTGATTACTGTATAAATGTCACTGACAGGGAAGGTGTTAACACTAGGGGCGATCAAGGGGTTAACTGTGTTAACTAGGGAGCTATTCTAATTGTGGGGGGAGGGGACTTACAAGGGGAGGAGACCGATTGGTGTTCCTCTGTACTAGAAACATGCTATTGATCTCCTCTCCCCTGACAGGACGTGGATCTGTGTGTGGATCAGTAGGACGAAATGAGCCTGGAAAAGCGGTGGAAGGCAGTGGGCCCCCTCCTGCCATATGTAAAAGCGATCCAGCAGCTATTTAGCTGCTAGGATTGCTTTTACATTAAAGAGAAATTCCGGCAGAAAAAAAAAAAAAGATACAGGTATGCTTCCTGTAGATGCATAAATCATCCCAGTATTACCACTCAAAATCTAGGATGTCATATGACGTCCTATGGATGGGAAATGGTTAATGATGTATTAATAAATACCAAGCTGCATAAATGTGTCTTTTATACATCTGCCTAGAGTACAGCTTTAAAGTGGTCCTAAAGGTAATGTCTCAGGAGTAGACCGCCCTATTCTCTTACCTGAGACCTATCTCGATCCAGTGCTTTGCCCGTCTGCAGCTATGCTGGTCTGTGCTCCTCTCCTCACTGGACACAGAGGTAGCAGTGGGAGCCAGTGGCTCCAGCTGCTGTCAATCAACTCTTGTGAGGAGAGAGTGGGGATGAAGCTGTGCTGTGCGCGTCCATGAGCCCACCCATGGGGGCACACATAGAAGAAACGGAACCAAAAGCACTGGCGGGGGACCCCAGAAGAGAAGGTTCGAGGCTGTCCTGTCCAATAGTATTTGACAGAGCAGGTGAGTATGACATGTTTATTAAAATAGGAAAAAAAAATAAGCCTTAAAGTGGAGTTCCAACCAAAAAATAAAATAAAAACATTAATGTGCATGAAAAAAAATAAAAAAACATTTGGAGAATTGTTTTTATTTTTTTATTCACCTCTTTAATGCCTGTTGCTAGGGGGTCCCTCGTAATCTGCCTCCTTCTGTGCCTGGGCTGCTGACGTCACTTCCCTCGGCGCAGGAAGGGAGATCAGCCCTGCCGCCTCCCTCTAGGCAATCATCTGGGACATGTGACAGGTCCCAGATGATTGCGCGGCCAGCCACGGCACGCGGCGCGGCTCGCGCATGTGCAGCGGGTGCCCGGCTGTGAAGCCACAGTTAGGCGCCCACAGTTAAAATGCCGGCGCCGCCGAGCGGAGGGGGAGACTAGCGGGGCTTCGATCCCCAGCATCGCTGGACCCCGGGATAGGTAAGTGTCCGATTATTAAAAGTCAGCAGCTGCAGTATTTGTAGCTGCTGACTTTATTTAGTGGGAACTCCGCTTTGAAGTGTTACTAAAAAGCAACCCCAGCTGCAATACACACCTCCTCTCCTGTGTTGTCTTGGGCAGTACCTCTTCTCCACCATAAGATGTCCTCAGTTGTCCATGTTGAATAGTGCCAAGCAGAATACATATCTTTTTATTAGGCAGAGCCCACCAGGAAGACTTACGACCGCCGCACGACGATGTACGTCCTTTTTTTTGAAGAGGGATATCTCGGTTGTGGCAGCAGCTGCTGCCACAACCGAGGCATCCATCTCTTCATGCGCCGGTCGTGTTAACGATAATGGTGGTCTCTGTGGCAGATTCGCCGCGCGATCTCCGTTATCAGCGGCGGGAGAGGTGCCACCCCCCCTCCGCCACTTACCGGAGCCGTTGGTAGCTGCGGAGGCGATCGGGTCCTGTCTCCTGCTTGGTATGGATACGAGTGAGGGGAAGATGGCCCCCACCCATCTCCATACCATAGCAGGGCGGAATCGACGTCAAAATGTGACTTCCACCCATAGCTCTTAAAGGCACATTTTTTCAATGTCATTTTTTCAAATGACAAAATAAAAAAAAAAAATTTTTATTGCATTTAAGTCCAAATATGAGATCTGAGGACTTTTTGACACCAGATCTCATATTTAAGAGGACCTGTCATGCTTTTTTCTATTACAAGGGATGTTTACATTCCTTGTAATAGGAATAAGAGTGACCCAATTTTTTTTTTTTTTTTAAACAGTGTAAAAATAAATAAAATCATGTAAAATAAATAAGAAAAACTTTTTTTTTTAAACGCCCCGTCTTGATGAGCTTGCGCGCAGAAGCAAACGCATACGTGAGTAGTGCCCCCATATGAAAACGGTGGTCAAACCACACATGTGAGGTATCGCCACGATCGATCGGTAGAGCGAGAGCAATAATTCTACCCTTAAACCTCCTCTGTAACGCAAAAAACATGCAACCTGTAGAATTTTTTAAAAAGTCACCATTCCAGGAGCGGGCGCAATTTTGAAGCGTGACATGTTGGGTATCAATTTACTCGGCGTAACATTATCTTTCACAATATAAAAAAAATTGGGCTAATTTTACTGCTGTCTTATTTTTTTATTCAAAAAAGTAAAATTTTTTCCAAAAAAAGTGCGCTTATAAGACCGCTGCGCAAATACGGTGTGAAAAAAAAGTATTGCATTGATCGCCATTTTATTCTCTAGGGCAGTGATGGCGAACCTTGGCACCCCAGATGTTTTAGAACTACATTTCCCATGATGCTTTACTACACTGCAGAGTGCATGAGCATCATGGAGAATGTAGTTCTAAAACATCTGGGGTGCCAAGGTTCGCCATCACTGCTCTAGGGTGTTAGAAAAAAACAAAACAATATATAGTATTTGGGGGTTCTAAGTAATTTTCTAGCAAAAAAAACTGTTTTAAACTTGTAAACATCAAAATCCCAAAACGAGGCTGGTCCTTAAAGCGGAGGTCCACCCTAAAATGGACCTCCGCTCATCGGAATCCCCCCCCCCCTCCGGCGCCACAATCGGCACCTTTCAGGGGGGAGGGGGGTGCAGTTACCTGGATAATCCAGGTAACTGCACCCACTTCCGGGCTAGTTCTCTGCGGAAAGGGGCGTACGTTACGCCCCTTTCCGCAAGCGCCCGCCCCCTTCAGCAAGTGCCCCGCTGCCTGCTGGGAAACACACAGCTCCCAGAGGCAGCGGGGACCGTCCGGATTGCGCCGCGCGGCTCGCGCATGCGCAGTAGGGAACTGGGAAATGATGCCGAAAGGCTCCATTTCCTGATTCCCATACCCAAGATGGCGGCGGCAGGACCCGCCAGACGAGCGAGCGATCGGCTTCGGGTGCCGACATCGCGGGCGCGCTGGACAGGTAAGTGTCACTATTTAAAAATCAGCAGCTGCAGTATTTGTAGCTGCTGGCTTTTAAAAAAAAAAAAAAAAACGCGGAGTCCCGGTGGACTCCCGCTTTAAGTGGTAATTAAATCCACAAGGACTTTTTTTTTTACCACTACTGTTCCTTTATATTGGCTTTTAAAATGTACAAATGCAGCAATTTAGAAATGGGATGAAAGATTTAGCGCTGGGAAACACCTTTTGAAAGATAAAAAGTGCATTATATATACAACTATATAGATCAGACCAAAATGAGAGACAGATGAGAAGGAATGAGGGACAAAGGGACAGTCCCTCCAAATCAGGGACAGTTGGGAACTATGGATTCGAGACTCTTCCTAGAAGCCCCTGTGATCTCTGCTGACAAGTTCACTGCCAGTGTTCACCTTCTGGACTTGTTAATAAAGCTGATAGAAATTAAAAAAAGACTTGTGGTTGGCAGAGCACGCTATGGTTGGCGGCGTTGAGGAGGCCATGTTGGCCGGGGGCGGGCTTAGCGTGGTGAGTGCAGAGGCGGTGGGCGTGCCTGTGGGCGGTGGGCGTGCCGTGTAGTGTCGCTGTGGGAAGCGCTGGGATCGGCGGAGCTCGGAGTGGGATTCCGGGGGAGCCGATGTCGGTAAGTGCCGGAACCTGGGGGAAGTCCGGGGGAAAGTGGATGGGGGGCGGTGTGTGGAGGGAGAAGAGCGGGGAGAGGAATGGACGGAGCCGGGGGACGGAGGAGCGGTCCCGGGGGAAGGGAGCCGGCTGTGTGCTCCAGATGGGACCGGGATGTGCGAAGAGAGCTGAGCGGGGGGTGCTGGGACTATGGGGGATCCCTAATGACTGGCAATATAAGGGGGTCTCCTAATGACACAATTATTGGGATTATGGGGGACCCCCTTAGATCATGGGGGGCACAATCATTGACAATATGTGAACCCATAATTGAAAATATTGGGGTACAAGTAATGGGGGCCCCTAATGATCGGGATTATGGGGGTACAAGTAATGGGGGCCCCTAATGATCGGGATTATGGGGGTACAAGTAATGGGGGCCCCCTAATGATTGGGACTATGGGGGTACAAGTAATTGGCAGGGCTCCTAATGAATGGGACTATGGGGGACCCCAGTGGCACAATGACTAAGAATATGGGGGTGTAGTGTATATATATATAAGGGGGTCCCTAATGACTGAATATGGGGATGCAAGCTTTTGGGGCCCCAATGCACAATCACTGAGAATATGGGGGTACAGGTTGTATGGTGGACCCTAATGACTGGGGGTATTGGTTCAATTGGTGGGGCTGTAATGGGTGAATGGGTAAATATTGGGAAGCAGGACATATGGGGGGGTCCCTAATCACTACGAATATGGGGGACTCCCAATGATTGAGTGTATGGGGGTACATGTAATGGGGGCCCCACAATGACTGGGAATATGGTGGTGCAGTATATAAAAGGGGGTCCCTAATGACTGAGAATATGGGGGTGCAAGCTTTGGGGGCCCCTAATGCACAATCAGTGAGAATATGGGGGTGCAGTTTGTATGGGGGACCCTAATGACAAGGAGTACCAGTTATATTGGTGGGGGCGGATTAATGACTGACTGGAAATAAGGACATATGGGGGAGGACCTCCTAATTTAGTGTATGGGGGCCTCCAATGGCCCAATGACTGGGAATGTGGGGGTGCAGAATATTAAAGGGAACCCTAATGACTGGGAATATGGGGGTGCTGGATATATGGGGGCCCCTAATGACTGGGAATATAAGGGGGTCCCACAATGACACAATTACTCAGAATATGGAGGGGCCCTAACTGAGATTATGGGGGTGTTTTTGGGGGGTACAAGACATGGGGGGACTCCTAATGATTGGGACTATGGGGGTACAAGTCATGGGGGACCCCAATGGGACAATGACTGAGTATGGGGGTGCAGTTTATAAAAGGGGGCCCCTAATGACTGAGAATATGAGGGTGCAGGTTGTATGGTGGATCCTAATGACTGGGGTACCGGTTAAATTTGGGGGGCTGTAATGGCTAAATGACTGGGAATATTGCAAAGCAGGACATATGGGGGGTCCCTAATCACAAGGACTATGGAGGGCTCCCAATGATTGAGTGTATGGGGGTACAATGTATGGGGGCCCCCAATGGCACAATAACTGTTAATATGGCATGCAGTATATAAAAGAGGGCCCCTAATGACTGAGAATATGGGGGTGCACGCTTTGGGTGCCCTTAATGGACAATCACTGAGAAAATTGGGGTGCACGTTGTATGGGGGGGCCGTAATGACAGGGGGTAGCAGTTATATTTGGGGGGCTCTAATGGCTGAATGACTGGGAATATTGGGAAGGAAGACATATGGGGGCCCCTAAGTGAGACTACAGGGGGGTACAAGTTCTGGGGGCCTTCAGTGGCACAATGACTAGGAATATGGGGGTGCAGGATATAAAAGGGAGCCCTAATGACTGGGAATATGGGGCTGCTGGATATAAAAGGGATACCCAGTGACTGGGAATATGGGGGTGCATGACCTATAGGGGCCCTAATGGCACAATCGCTAGGAATATGCGGGGGGTGTAAGTTATATTTGTAGCCATAATGGCTGAATGTCTGTAAATATGAGTGTGCAGGATATATGGGGGGGGGGGGGGGCAAGACAAATGGGGGAACCTTAATAGCATAGTTGCTTGTATAGCTTATATTGGTGGCCTAATGACTGGAAATATGGGGGTACAAGTTATGGGGCCCTTATGGCACAATGATTAGATATATTGGGGGGGCCTCTAGTGGCACAGTGTCTGGGATATGAGGAGGTCTTAGAGGGATCAGCACTTGGCACAGTAATTGGCTGCAGATCTGGGGGTTCGGGTTATATGGGGGACGTGTTGTCACAGTGACTGGTGTTTGGCTGGAAATCTGGGGGTGCAGCATATGGGGGAGGGGAGCTTCTGCTTGTACTGCAATTGGTTTATGATGGATGGGAATTCAGGGGCAAGAGCATGGCACAGCCACTGGGGTTTGATTGGAAATACGAAGGGGGGGGGGGATTCAAGTCCTGGCATTGTTCTGGATTTTGAGGGCTTCTGCTGACACAGTGGGTGGGTGTGTGGGTGGGTGTATGAGAAAGCTTTAGGGCATGGCACAGGGACTAGTGTAAGACTGCAAATCTGGGGGTGCAGGATAATGATGGGATATGTATTTGACTAAAAATCTGGGGGTGCAGGTTATTTGGGGGGGTTGTTGACACAGTGATCTCTGTGGCTTAGAATTGAGGGGTGCAGCATATTGGGGAGATGGGTCTTCTGTTACAGTGAGTGGTGGTAGTTTGGAAATCTGGGGGTGTATGGCAGGGTGTGTGGAGGCGCGGTGGTGGGTGTTGGCACAATGGCGAGTATATGACTGGAAATAGAGGGGTGCAGTTTATGGGGAGTCCTACAGTGTTAGGTGTATGATAGGAATTAGGGGGGAGCAGGTCATGACATATGAAATCTGGGGGTGCCAGCTGTGATGAGGAATCTGAAGGCTCCAGTATGTGTCTGGAATCTGGAGGCTCTAGTCATTGCAGAGTGACAAGTGTAGGGTAAGAGATCGGGGGGTGCAGGAGATGGGGGTTGCATGACGATCAGTGAGGGAGGGTTCAGGTCATGGCACATTGCTGGATATCTGGGGGTTATTGTAGGGCATTGTGGATGCTCAATGGGTAGAGATCCGGTGTTGCTGTGCCATGATAGGCAGCGGTTGGCACAGTTCTGGACTTGCACCATTGGATTTCTGCCATATTTCCAGTGATACACCATTCACTGTGCCCGTGTCCCCTGACCATCCAAACTCCCACATATCCTGCCGTGTCTCTTTAGCCGCGCTCATACACCACATGGACCCGATCATTCTCCTCTCCCTCCGCTCTTCTCCTCCCGGCATACCAATAATAGGACTGAGGGAGGATGTGGAAGTTCAAGTTGTAGGGCAGTGATGGCGAACCTTGGCACTCCAGATGTTTTGGAACTACATTTCTTATGATGCTCATGCACTCTGCAGTGTAGTGGAGCATCATGGGAAATGTAGTTCCAAGACATCTGGGGTGCCAAGGTTCACCATCACTGTTGTAGGATGTTGGTTTCTGCTGGGAAGGCCCGTTGTGAACGTTCATCTTTCTAATTGTATGAATTTTGTACATATGAGAACCTTAACTGGATTAAAAAAAAAAAAAAACTCCCTTACATTGGGATCCGTAGAGCTGCACGATTCTGGCCAAAATGTGAATCACGTTTTTTTTGCTTTGAATAAAAAGATCAGGATCCTTGTAACATAAAATCTTTCCCATTTTATACAAAAAATGGGCTAACTTTTACTGTTTTTTTTTTTTTTTTTTTTATTTTAAATTCATTAACGTGAGTTAAAAAATAAAAAAAATTGCATTTGAAAGACCGCTGCGCGATGTGTGTGTGTATGTGTATATATATATATATATATATATATGTGTGTGTGTGTATATATGTATGTATGTTTGGGGGTTCTAAGTAATTTTCTAGCAAAAAAAAAAATGATTTTGTACTTGAAACCAACAAATGTCAGAAAAAGGTTTAACATTTAAGTGGTTAAAGTCTATTCCATTAACAAATTGTTACAATGTTTATTCTTAAGTTCAACTGATAAAGAATGTTTTGATTCTTGGCCGACTGCCCAGTTTTTTTCTTCCTTTCTTTTGAGGGCTTCAGAAGAGCAGAGAGAATTCTTTGCATAGAAAGAATTGTGGAACACTTTTTAGTCAAGATCGCGATAGCGATTCTTGGCGATTAATTTCGCAGCTCTACTGCGAGGGTTAAATGTTGAGGCCCCGGGGTGAAGGGCACACTATTTACCTTAGTCCTTGCTCTCCTTCTCTCAGACGCTCCCGGTTCCTGAGGACATCATCAACCCCCATAGGAAAGTACTGGGGTACCGCAGTGACTAGTATATATCTTGCAGGAACATTGGGGGAGGGGGCGGTTGTTACCCTATGATGGAGACAGATAATGGCACTGATCGTATGAGGAAATACAGAGCTGGTCATGGAAGATGTGAAGATGATGCACAGCAAATTGTGTGAAGCTGCAGAAAGGAAGTTTTGGCCTAGACCAGTGATGGTGAACCTCGGCACCCCAGATGTTTTGTAACTACATTTCCCATGATATCTCATGCACTTTGCGGTGTAGTTGAGCATCATGGGAAATGTAGTTTCAAAACATTTGGGGTGCCAAGGTTCACCATCACTGGTCTAGACCATAAAAGTGTTTACAAGCACAGGACTCCATTGTATGACATGGGGGGGGGTGTTATTTTGCGTGTTGGCACTACATCCCTACGCAGTGGTATGATATAGTAGAGAAGCCTGTCCTGGTGCAGATCGAGATTTGGGTGTAATTGGTGATGTAACTTGCCTATGGTATAAGAAGAAAGATTGTAGTGAAAGGTACAATGCTGATGATTTTGAGTGATTAAAGTGCATCTATATCCAGTTTGTCTAGTTTTGGATGAATTTATCTTTAGGTGGGCCATAGACTGTTTAAATCTCGGCCGGTTCAGCAGGATCTGGCCAAGATTCGAACCGTTAATGGGCAGGCTGAATGTACCAAGATGATTAATCAACTTGGGTACAACCAGCCTGCCAGATTCTTTAGCGATTATCACTGTCTTATCCTGGCGGGGCGGCTTCTCCAACCCTCCCCAACCAGTAGAAGACAATGGCCCGGCAGGAGGAATTGCTGCATCAAAACTATCTGTGCTCAACCCATAGAAGACCAGAAGACATACACAGGCCAAACCCACAGTTGCTCAAAAGCAGTGGTTTCCAATCTGCGGCCCTTTGCTTTTTTTTTTTTTTTTTTTTTAACACAGCTCTTGGGGCATAGTTCCTGGCGATGACACCAACAGTAGGGGAACTGTTTCTCCCACTGACAATAATGATGGCACACTATTCCTCTCATTGACACCAATGATGGCACACGATTTCTCTTATTGATAGCAACAAAGGGGAACGATTACTCCCCCTAATAATCATGGGACGGTGTTAACACCCTCCGACACCAGGACATTTTCTACTCCCACTGTAAACAGTGCGGCCCCTAAAGTTTGAAGGACAGTAAAGTGAAGAAATTGTGTCCCGTTATTGGTGTCATTGGGAGGAATTGTGTCCCGTTGTTGTTGTCATTGGGAGGAATTGTGTCCGGTTGTTGGTGTCATTGGGAGGAATTGTGTCCGGTTGTTGGTGTCATTGGGAGGAATTGTGTCCCGTTGTTGTTGTCATTGGGAGGAATTGTGTCCCGTTGTTGTTGTCATTGGGAGGAATTGTGTCCCGTTGTTGGTGTCATTGGGAGGAATTGTGTCCCGTTGTTGGTGTCATTGGGAGGAATTGTGTCCCGTTGTTGGTGTCATTGGGAGGAATTGTGTCCCGTTGTTGGTGTCATTGGGGGGAATTGTGTCCCGTTGTTGGTGTCATTGGGGGGGAATTGTGTCCCGTTGTTGGTGTCATTGGGGGGGAATTGTGTCCCGTTGTTGGTGTCATTGGGGGGGAATTGTGTCCCGTTGTTGGTGTCATTGGGGGGGAATTGTGTCCCGTTGTTGGTGTCATTGGGGGGAATTGTGTCCCATTGGGTGGAATTGTGTCCTGTCATTGGTGTATTTGGGAGGACTTGTGCCCCGTTGGAGGGATTTTGTTCCATTGTTGGTGTAAATGGGGGGGGGGGGGATTATACCCCATTGTTAGTAGAAGTGTATGAAATGATGCCCTAAGAACCACATAAAGGCAGGGAAAGGGCTGCAATTGGCAGACCACTGGTATAGACCAGACAATGTTGGTTCTCTCACCCAGGTCTCTTGTCAGATTAGGGGTCTTCAAACTTTCTAAACAAAGGGTGTGTTTACTGCTCTTTAGACCTTAGGTGGGACCCATTGAGTAGAAAATGGTATCAAGGAAAAGAACAGCCCCCAATGATGGTGTCGGAGAGAAGAATGTCCCATCTCAGTGGAGGAATAATGTCTGATCATTGGAGTCAGTGGAAGAATAGTTCCTCATCACTGGTGTCAGTGGGTGGAATAGTGCCTCATACAGTGGTGTGAAAAAGTGTTTGCCCCCTTCCTCATTTCCTGTTCCTTTGCATGTTTGTCACACTTAAGTGTTTCGGAACATCAAACCAATTTAAACAATAGTCAAGGACAACACAAGTAAACACAAAATGCAATTTGTAAATGAAGGTGTTTATTATTAAAGGTGAAAAAAAATCCAAACCATCATGGCCCTGTGTGAAAAAGTGATTGCCCCCCTTGTTAAAACATACTATAACTGTGGTTGTCCACACCTGAGTTCAATTTCTCTAGCCACACCCAGGCCTGATTATTGCCACACCTGTTCACAATCAAGGCATTACTTAAATAGGAGCTGCTTGACACAGTAAGGTCCACCAGAAGATCCTTAAAAGCTACACATCATGCCGAGACCCAAAGAAATTCAGGAACAATTGAGAAAGAAAGTAATTGAGATCTATCAGTCTGGAAAGGGTTATAAAGCCATTTCCAAAGCTTTGGGAATCCAGCGAACCACAGTGAGAGCCATTATCCACAAATGGCGAAGACATGGAACAGTGGTGAACCTTCCCAGGAGTGGCCGGCCGCCCAAAATTACCCCAAGAGCGCAGCGACGACTCATCCAAGAGGTCACAAAAGACCCCACAACAACGTCCAAGGAACTGCAGGCCTCACTTGCCTCAGTTAAGGTCAGCGTTCATGCCTCCACCATCAGGAAAAGACTGGGCAAAAATGGCCTGCATGGCAGAGTTCCAAGGAGAAAACCACTGCTGAGCAAAAAGAACATCAAAGCTCGTCTCAATTTCTCCACAACACATCTTGATGATCCCCAAGACTTTTGGGACAACATTCTGTGGACCGATGAGACAAAAGTGGAACTCTTTGGAAGGTGTGTGTCCAAGTATATCTGGCGTAGAAGGAACACTGCATTTCATAAAAAGAACATTATACCAACAGTAAAATATGGTGGTGGTAGTGTGATGGTCTGGGGCTGTTTTGCTGCTTCAGGACCTGGAAGACTTGCCGTGATAAAAGGAACTATGAATTCTGCTGTCTACCAAGAGATCCTGAAGGAGAATGTCCGACCATCTGTTCGTGTACTCAAGCTGAAACGAACTTGGGTTCTGCAGCAGGACAATGATCCTAAACACACCAGCAAGTCCACCACCGAATGGCTGAAGAAAAACAAAATGAAGACTTTGGAGTGGCCTAGCCAAAGTCCTGACCTGAATCCTATTGAGATGTTGTGGTATGACCTTAAAAAGGCCGTTAATGCTCGAAAACCCTCTAATGTAACTGAATTAGGACAATTCTGCAAAGATGAGTGGGCCAAAATTCCTCCAGGATGCTGTAAAAGCCTCATTGCACGTTATCGCAAATGCTTGGTTGCAGTTGTTGCTGCTAAGGGTGGCCCAACCAGTTATTAGGTTTAGGGGGCAATCACTTTTTCACACAGGGCCATGATGGTTTGGATTTTTTTTCACCTTTAATAATAAACACCTTCATTTACAAATTGCATTTTGTGTTTACTTGTGTTGTCCTTGACTATTGTTTAAATTGGTTTGATGTTCCGAAACACTTAAGTGTGACAAACATGCAAAGGAACAGGAAATGAGGAAGGGGGCAAACACTTTTTCACACCACTGTATCAGTGCAAGAAATGGTGTCCCAAGGGCTGGATAAAGGAAAGAAAAGGGGTGCATCCAGCACCCGACCTGCAGTTTGGAGACCCCTGGATTCAATCATTGGGATGTGTATACAGTATATACTTGTACAAAGAACAGTTCTTGTTTGTAGCAATCAATCAGGATGGCCCCATCATCGCCCCATACTGCAATACAATCATGAACAGGTGGAATTTGGTTGCTCTTGGCAACAGGAACACATCATCTTTCAGACGCTTTCACATGTCAGAGCGCAAGGTGAGGCCGGGTGTTCGGGTGATGATTTGTATTGATTGTGACTAGGTGATATTAAAGGGAGTTTGTGGAAGGAAAAAATTTCATGATCAACGGCTAGTGGGGAAGTTTGATGCACAAAGGATCACTTATAACGGATACAGTGATGGGTCAAGTAAATGTCCGAAGCAAAGGGGGGGTAAGTAGCAGAATGTCGTGTATTTTCTGTTGGTGCGCAAGATGTGCCAAGTTTGTGCACCATATATGTATTTGTGCAGCTTGCTGTTCTCCCTGAATCTGTCTTCCCAATGCCATCTCTGTGTGGGAGAGGATCTGCTCAGTGACGTCCATAGAACTGACTAATTGTAGGTTTTGTGTGTGGGGCTCTATGCGGGAATAAATGACATTTTAATGCTTTTTTGTTACTTTACACAGAAGGCCAGTACTCTCTAGTGCAGAATATCTCCCACGTCACAGCTGTCCTTATATTGATTTATACATATCACTGACATCCTGACAGATAATCAGATCAGTAATTAGCAAGTATTTAATTATTATAATTTATATGGTAATCGCACATAAACAATTCTGTCCTATAGGTTAGGTTTTATAATCTTAATCTGTTCTGACGCCTGCCCTGATCAAGCTTTTCCCGATGGGAGTTTTGTGGGAGTTGTAGTCTTTTATGTCCCCTTCCCTCCCCCATGTTCTCACATGTCCGCTCTCCTTCTAAATGTCATTGATACAAATGCTCCTTACGTGCTTTTGTTACCTTCACGCTGCTACTTGTAATGGAAAACAAGCGAATAATGCAACCGAGTCCAGGACACCGATGAAATGTGTTTACCCTTCTCCCACACATGCAGTAGGCTTCATCATAGGGAGCGATTGCACAGAGTACCGAGACCAAATTTAGGGGAATTTCACATCGATAGCTGATTTTTATTTAATTTTTTCCTCTTGGGAGGAGTGGCAGACTTCGCTCTGATTTTTAGTCTTTGCGCATGTAGCTGACGGTTTCAAATGTGAGGCACCATAAACTGCAAGGTTATTTTCCCCACAGAAAAGGTTACATTTTTGGAATGACTCTGGGGTCGGTTTATGGTTTGTTTGGATACAAATATCTTCATTATGAGTTTAATTGTTGCAATCGGACTTTATTTTCAGAAAGATGGATTACAATTGGCTGCTATTGCTAGGCCCCTTTCACACTGGGGCGGAAGACGCGTCGGCGGTAAAGCGCCACTATTTTTAGCGGAGCTTTACCGTCGGATTTGCGGTGCCATTTGGCCGTCGGCGCGGCAGTTTTATCCCCTGCTTGCAGCCGAGAAACATTTAAAAAAACACCGCAAAGTGCCTCTGCAGAGGCGCTTTGCCGGCAGTATAGCCGCGCTGCCCCATTGATTTCAATGGGCAGGAGCGGTGTATACATCGCTCCTTCACCGCTCCAAAGATGCTGCTAGCAGGACATTTTTTTTTACCGACTTGCGAGCGCACCGCTCCAGTGGGAAAGCCCTGGGGGCTTTCACATTGGAGACAAAGCAGCGACTGTTTCAGGGCGTTTTGCAGGCGCCACTTAGGGCTGTAGTGCCTGCAAAGCGCCCCAGTGTAGAAGGGGTCTTGCTGCTTGTAAGAGCAAAACCACTGAGTCTCAACTTTTTAGCCCCAAAGGAACATTTAAAGTGATTGTAAAGTCTTGGCGTCGCGCCCCCCCCCCAAAAAAAAGTCACAAACATGTTAAACTTGCCTCCTCTGTTGTAGTAGATTTGCACAGAGCCTTCTCTTCTCAGGTCCCTCTTCTGTGCTCCTGGCCCCTCCCTCCTGCCGAGTGCCCTCCACAGCAAGGGGGCCCCCAAGCTGAGTCATAGCTCCCTTTGTCCATTCAGACTTAGAGTCCTGGCCCGCCCCCTCTCTTGTCTTGGCTGACGGACTTTGATTTACAGCAGCGGGAGCCAATGGCACCGCTGCTGTGTCTCAGCCAATCAAGAGGAGCGTCTCGATTGACCAAGGCGCTTGTGGAAATTGCTGGAGGAAGATGGGGCTCGGGTAAGTGTTGGGGTGGTTTCTGCACACAGGTTTTTTTTTTATCGTAATGCGTAGAATTAAGATAAACTTTCTGCCTTTACATCCCCTTTAAAAATCATTTTCAGGTCTTAGGTAACACCTGCTGATACTAATATATGGGGGTCAGCAAGAATAATGCCCCTTACATTGGTAGTCATTGGGAGAAAGAATATTCCTTACATTGGTTGTCAGTGGAAGAATGCATGCCCTATATATTGGTGGTCATTGGGCGAAGAATGCTAATTAGAATGATGGTCAGTGGGAGGAAGAACTCACCTTCATTTGGTCACCTTCTTTGGTGGCTATTGGGAGGAAGAATGCCCCTTACATTGGTTGTCGGTGAGAGGAGGAATGTCCTTTATATTGCTGATCAGTGGGAGGAAACCACCCCCCTTACATTGGTGGTTTTTGGGAGGAAGAATGTCTGAAAGATTGGTGGTCATTTGTAGGAAATTGGCCCTTACATTGGTTTTCAGTGAAGCGAAGAATGCCCTTTATTGGTGGTCGTTGGAAAGTGGAATGCCCCTTACATAAGTTGTCAGAGGAAAGAGAAATGCTCCATACATTGGTGGTCATTGAGGCAAAGCACTCCCCTTATATTGGTGGCCTTTGAAAGGAAGAATGCCCCTTACATTGGTTGTCAGTGGAAGGGGGAATGTTCCATACATTAGTGGTCATTTGTTGCAAATTGACCCTTACTTTGGTGGCCATTGGGAGGAAAAATGGCTCTTACATTGGTTGTCACAGCTCAAGGAGCCCCTAGCAACCTCTAGAGCAGGGATATTCAATTAGCGGACCTCCAGCTGTTGCAGAACTACAAGTCCCATGAGGCATAGCAAGACTCTGACAGCCACAAGCATGACACCCAGAGGCATGATGGGAGTTGTAGTTTTGCAACAGCTGGAGGTCCGCTAATTGCATATCCCTGCTCTAGAGGACCTCTCAGAGTGTCTGCTCTATTGGAATAAACTAAAGGCCCGTACACACTGAGAATGTCAGACGAATGATCGTCAGTCTTTTTTTTTTTTTTTTTTTTTTGCATGCTATTCTCATATCAAAAATTAAGCAGTTACTCATAGTTACATAGTAGGTGAGGTTGAAAAACGACACAAGTCCATCTAGTCCAACCTATGTGTGAGATTATATGTCAGTATTACATTGTATATCCCTGTATGTTGTGGTCTTTCAGGTGCTTATCTAATAGTTTTTTTAAACTATCCATGCCCCCCGCTGAGACCACCTCCTGTGGAAGGGAATTCCACATCCTTGCCGCTCTTACAGTAAAGAACCCTATACATAGTTTAAGGTTACTCAACTTGTAAAAAGTGTTGTATTGTATTATTTCAAAGCATATATCATCTCCTTGCTCTTCTGATTTTAATTTTTGTCTTAACGAAAACTGTACTGATCAGACAAGTCAGACGTTCTGGTATCCTATGAGAAAAATGTTCATGTTTTGTCCCATCGGATCATTTCAGATGAACTGTTGTGATCGGCTCTCAAAAGCTGTGTACTAATAATCAGATTATTGTACGATCATTATGAATGCTGCATTTTTTTGTCCGAGTTTCTGATCGTGTGTTCTAGGCTTATCACTAACTATACATACCGTATATACTCGAGTATAAGCCGAGATTTTCAGCCCCCTTTTTTTAGGCTGAAAGTGCCCCCCTCGGCTTATACTCGAGTCACCGCCGTCTGTCTACCCGATCAGCGTGTCGTGCAGACAGACGGCGGCCATTCCACTATTCAAAAGCCGCGCCTCCCTGTCTGTGATAGGCGGAACACAGACTGCTGGGAAATTGAGTGTTCCGCCTATCACAGACGGAGGCGCGGCTTTTGAACAGTGGAATGGCCGCCGTCTGTCACAGATGAGAAGAGGTGCGGCGATCCTGGCATGGCCGCCGTATGTGCAGAAGGACACAGGCTCAGGACACACAGGGCGGCTGGGCGGACACACAGGGCGGCTGGGCGGACACACAGGGCGGCTGGGCGGACACACAGGGCGGCTGGGCGGACACACAGGGCGGCTGGGCGGACACACAGGGCGGCTGGGCGGACACACAAGGATGGACAGGCATGTCTCACCCTCGGCTTATACACGAGTCAATAAGTTTCCCATTTTTTTTTTGTTGTAAATTGGGGGCCTCGGCTTATATTCGGATCGACCTATACTCGAGTATATACGGTAGTGATGTTTGCTTTTATTAAATGAGTCTGATTTGCCTTAAATAAACAAAAACCTAATTGTCTGCTACTGGTCAGTGTAGCGTCCCTCTTGTTGGTGTGTTGGCCCCCACTGGTCCCTGTCCTGTACCACTCTGATCTTTGCTCTGGCTAAACAAATGAGACCATTTTGGATTTTTCATTCCAGTCTGGGGCAGATCTATAAAAAGTAAATGTTGCTTTTAGAGACCCGTTTCGGTCCATTTTTTATACATGTTGCAGAAGGAAAGCCCCTCTCCTAGTTGCCATGGGTAACAATCCCATTTTGTCTTTATTTGTGTTATTAATCACCCCCAGTGTATTTCAGGCACTTACTCTGATGAAAGTCTTTTACCGCAGGATTAGTTCCAGTTTATTTACTCATCTCTCTCTCTCTTGTTTCTATGACTCCCTTATTTCCTGTGACTGCACACCTATCCCGCTATAAGCAGACCCCGCTGTCACCTCGCCAATATCATTTCCCTATTTAACTCCATAATCTGTTAGGCTGGCCATACCTGATACAATTTTCTCTTTCAAATTTCTTTAGATTTACTTTTAACTATATAGTGCAAGGGCCTACCTCCATTGCATACAAATTGAGTGTTTAGGTTTGACCTCATATTCTATGGTTTTGGTACATCTAAAGGAAAATTGTATAATGTATGGCCAGCCTTATCAGCATGCCCCCCCATGAAGTATCCATACAGTGTCAGGTGATGTCACAGTGTCAGGTGATGTCACAGTGTCCAGTGTGCCTTCTGCCTCTACTCTATCCTCCCTTCTTCTGGCTCTTGTGTGTCCCCTGATTCTTTCCTCCACCTTTCACACGGGTCTCCCTGTCATCTCTCCAAAGCCCCCCTCCTCCTCCTCCTCCCCTGCTGACCTCGCCGCCAGCCTCTGCCCCCTCATTCAATCATTCTTTCGCTCGCTGCTCTGCTCCCCTCCATAATGTTTCTGTTTAGCTGTCACATTGCACCTACACAACCTGACATCTGAAGCACTTGTCTTTGTCACACAAGCCAATACAGAAGCTGCTTTGGGGGGGCCGTGTGGGCTTACTAGACTGTGATAAGGGTGGGGTGGGGAGGTGTTACATGTGGACTTCAGCAGCCGTGGATGAATGTTTAACCCATTTTACCTGTACAGTCACCTGCTTTGACGTTTACTTTTCTAGCACAATGGTATCATTGTTTGAGTTACTGGAGTGGCCGTTGTCCTCCTGATCATTATGTATGTAGGCTCAGCCAATCACACCATCTGTCTGTGCTCTGGATTATAGTCGGGGAACATGTTTTGCATAACAACGTACAAACCAAATTTATTTTATTGCGCTGATGAAAACGGTTGCGCTGTATAGCTGTTACCTTGGCAAGCAGGCTGCGTGTTGTTTGATGCGCAAATATACTTTCTGCATGCAATATAAATGTATTTTCAATGGTTTAGGATCAACCGAACACGTGCAAGATAATAACTTGAATTTTTTTTTTATTAGCTTTACAGTGTCACTATAGCAGCAGCTGCTTGGGGGGGGGGGGGGGGGGGGGGAATCCGTATTGATTTGTAAGAACTGGAGATGCGTTTTTTGTGGCAGTTGTGTAAATCTGTCCCAGTGCATTGTTGATTGGGTATATATGGGTGTTAAAGTGTCTGCAAACCTCAAGACATGAACAAAGCATATACCTCTATAGTGTGTACTTGTCTCAATCCAGAGCACTAAGGCGCCGTTCACACGTAGGCGATTTGCATCGCGGGTGGAATTGCAGGAAGCATGTGCGATACCATTACTTCCTAATGGCAACCCAATTGCGCGGCAGTTTTTTCGTGCGACAAATCATGGCAAATCACAGCGATTGCCGCTCAAAATGGAGCAGGAGCTTTTGAGTGACGGTGTCGTTGCTGTTGCTGTGATTGCGGTGCCATTAAGAAGTAATTGCATAGCACACACGTCCCATGATTTGCTGCAATTTGGAATCCTGGGTAGAATTGTGGCGATTCCCCTTTTGCGATTCAAATTGCCCAGGTGTGAATGGAGCCTAAGTGCCATTTCTGTCTGCTGCTTCGTTCCTTTTCTATCAGCATGAGTCACTTCTGACAAGTTTTCCTGACGCCAAGAGAAAAAAGGTGACAGGGGTGGGACCTCTAGCTGATTTACAGCTTCAGCTCAGTTCCTGTGTGCTGTGTAAAGGGGGTGTGTCCTTGCCTCTAATCCGCTCTCAGAGCTCTCCTCACTGAGCTCAGCAAAGTAACTTCGGCACTCCGCCCCTTTTTTCTGGACTTGGAATGGATGTAGAGGAGAGAGTGTTGCAGATAAACAGGTTCAACTTATGTAGGAGGATTTGTTTAAAGTGGTTGTAAACCCATGGGGGGGGGGAAGCAACCTGCAAAGGCATAATGAGCTAGTATGCATGGCATACTAGCTCATAATGAATAACTTACCTGAGAACGAAGCCCCTGAAGCGGTCCTCCGTCTTCATGTCTGCCGCTGCCATGGATCCCGGAGTGACTTCCGGGTCTCGCTGTTCCGGCACTGTGATTCACCGGAGCATTGATGACGTCACTCCCGCGCATGCGCACGGGAGCCGACACTCGCGGCTTATCGCCGCGATCTGTGGCCTGCCCGGTGCGCATGCGGTGGCTGTCTTCGGGCAAATATCTCCTAAACCGTATACGTTTAGGAGATGTTTCTTGGACCTACAGGTAAGCCTTAATCTAGGCTTACCTGTAGGTCAAAGTGGTTTGTAAGGGTTTACAACCACTTTAATCTCTGTGTATGACAGGGGTGCCCAACCAGTGGCCCGTGGAGCCCTCTGATGTGGCCCTCGACCTCCTTCTCTCTAATGGTGGGTTGGCAAGCCCAGTTTGTGGGTTGCTGACCCGCCGTCCCACAACATCAGTGTTGTTAATGAAGCCGGCGGTAGAGAACGCAAGTGGCTACAGAGCTGCATAAACCGATGCTTCCTGTATAGCGCCGCCTCCTGGTACAGGCGGAGTGATACCAAATGCACTCTGCCTGGGACATCAACAGCTGGCAATACCTGAATGGAAGACTGTTATTAAAGGTAAGTTTAATACTAAAATTGCAGTGTATATATGGGCATATCTGTTCTGCGGTGGTTACTGAGCTGCTTTCAAACTGATCCGCAGGTGCAGCGCAGAACACCTGTAGGTTACCTGCACTGAGCCATAGACTTCTGTTATTACCTGCAGGTGTGGTGTGCTTTCAGAAAGTGCATCACACCTGCGGGATATAATAGAAGTCTAAGGCAAAGTGCAGCTAAGCTGCAGGAAAGCCAAAGGTTGCAGTACAGGTAAACCACAGCACCTCGGTGTGAAAGCAGCATTAGGCCCCTTTGGCGTGATCGGTCTGACGCAATCAGACCCTCTGTTCACCTCTGAGCCACAAATGTAAACGGACTTGTGGCCGTATACACCCACCTACCTCCAGTTTGGTCTAAAAAAAAACTGAAGAGGGGGATCCGTCCCATTCCATCATGGCAGATCAGATCGGAGGCCCCATAGAGTAGAGTGAGCTGTGTCCGTGTCTGCTCTGCATATGCGGGGTGGACATGGACCTGTCACCCGCCCCCTCCACTCATTGTGGCCCGTGGCTGGTTACTAAGTTGCTTAAGTGGCCCTCGCTCTTTAAAAGGTTGGGCACCCCTGGTTTAGGAGATATTTGCAAAAGACGGGCATTGCTGTCTACGGTCCTTGTGCCGTAGACAGCGGCGCACTGAGCGTGGCGTCATTGCGGTTCTGGCCAATCACAGTGACGGAGCTGCGATACCTGGAGCTGTGTTACACAAAATATATATATAATTTTTTTTTTTGTAGAGAATAAAATGGTGGTTGTAATATTTCAGTCACTGTATTTGCACAGTGGACTTTCAAATGCTTTTTTTTTTATTACTGAATTTAAAAAAAAAAAATTTACGCCGTGAGAATCGTGATCTTTATTCTAAACAACCAAAAAAAATTGATTCTCATTTTGGGCAGAGCTCTACTGCCCTACATTAAAAAAAAAAAAAAAAAAAATCTGTATACTTACTTTTTTTTTTTTTTTTTCCAGTCTAGGCCAGTCACATGATGCTTCAGCTCTGACCCACCCCCCGTTGGTGAGCAGCAGCTGCAGGGGAGAGGAGGGAGCGCTGACAAAAGCTGTTTAGGAATATTTAGGCATTCCACTTTCAGACTTATTAAATGAGACACGAGGGCAGTATGCGCTGACCCATAGGAACCAGCGACGTTCCAGGAGCGCTGAAGTAAGTTCTGCGATTTGGATCAGCCGCCCGCATGCTGTGCTTTGCCTTGTATAACCCAAATATTCTCTAATACAGACCTGGAAATGAATGTGTGATGTCTGAGCACCACCCCGGCTTTTCCTTTTCTCCAGCCTCTGTCCTTGAGACTGCTTGCTGTGCCAAGACGGTTAGCTGTAGATGCTGTACTGAGACTTGGTTGTGCCAGGGAAGGGTGGCCTCTGTGTGAGCAGCACAGACTGTGCCCGGTCAGACATTGGGACTCGTTCTGTGTTTCTGATGTATCCTTGGCATTTTCCACACATGTAAACTGTAAATAAGTAATAGTGTAATTAGAATTTTAAACTCACAGCTGTTTACTAATAAGTGCCTTTCTAGCCATTTAACACTTCTCCATGAAAACTTTTACACCCTGGCGTGAATGTGTTACTAACCCACCGCTAGACAGATGGCTTTTCAGCACACGTTGCTATGGTGCTGTGAAATTTAAAGAGCGGCTCCCGGGTACACATCGGATCAATCTATGAACTGCTGATGCACTCCAGGAAGCCTTGCGAGTGTTCAAACCCACTCAGTTTCCATATAATCCGAGGTTTAAGAATCTCTGTTGCAGCCAGAATCTGCAAACTTTTCACTGTGTATATAAGGCCCCATGCACACTGGGAATTTTCGCTTTGGTGCTTTGGGCTCCGGCATTTATATGCTGGCAGAGGGTACAGGTGCACCATCCAGCCCCACTGCCAGCAGATGCTGAAAGTTAATTTAAGTTTACCCCCAAGTGCATGTCGCAAACACATTATGTTTGCCCACACCGGGTTGCATGGTATGAAAGTACCATGCGATGTGGTTGACGCACATTTCACTTTTGGCGTGATTACAGCCCAATCAAAATGATTGGGGCTGAAATCGCACTGCACAGAGCTGCATGTGAAGCGTTCATGTGCAGCTCACATGCAGTTCCTAGTGTGAATGGGCCCTAAGAGTCTTGACAGCTGCCACGGCTGGACAGTGCACCTAGTGGACTAACATTTAGGGCAATATGTGCCCAGGGATGAATGAATGCTAGAAGTCTGTGCCGGGCATTCGTCGCTGGGTGCATACTGCTCTTAAAGTGTTACTAAACCCATAACCGTAAAATCGGTCTGTATATGCAGTAAAGCATGCTTGTTACACTCACTGTGGAACCTAAGGGGTTAACCCTCTGTATTGTGTAAAAAAGCTGTTTGATGCTGTCTTGTTATCCTCTCCTTCTTTTACTGTCCCCAATCCATCTCTTTATAGAACAGAGCTCTGGGGGTACTCTGCACATGCTCAGTTATGTGTGTTTGTTTTTTGGGTGCATGTGATCAGCACAGGGCCAATTACCAGTTAGGTGTCATGCAGCCTCATAGGACAGTCAAAAGAGAATGAAAAATCCTCCCACAAGCTTTAACCAGACACTAATAGAAGCCACAAGACTGCTATATAGTTCTGATGAGAAAAGGTGTTTAGCATTTTATATTTACTAAAATAATTGCATTTGAGGGTGGAGGAACAATGTGTGGGCGAAGTCAGCATACCAAGACATTTTGGACAATTTCATGGTCCCTGCTTTGTGGGAACAGTTTGGGGATGGCCCCTTCCTGTTCCAATATGACTGTGCACCAATGCACAAAGCAAGGTCCATAAAGACATGGATGAGCGAGTTTGGGGTGGAGAAACATGAGTCCTGACCTCCACCCGATGGAACACCTTTGGGGTGAATTAGAGTGAAGACTACTGCGAGCCAGGCCTTCTTGTCCAACATCAGTACCTGACCTCACAAATGTGCTTCTGGAAGAATGGTCAAACATTCCCATAGACACACTGCTAAACCTTGTGCACAGCCTTCCCACCTCCAGCTGGAAGCCTATAAAAGTCTATCAGAGGCTGAAAGCTGATGGGGCTGGGCAGTGCATTGAGTGGAACGAACTCTTACAGCAGTATGCACCCAGGAACACGTACCCGCTATCAGGATGGAGCATGAGGGACACATTCGACACTACTGGCAAGTTCTGAATTCTTGTACAGGAATACAGTTGCTAGGAAGAAGTTTTTTTTTTTTTTTTTTTTTATTGCGCTTTTAGAAAATAATTGTCTGGTGCTTGAAATGAAGAAGTCATTTAAAATAGTATTCAATTACACAAAGGGCTTGGGCAGCTATTATATGTATTACTTCGTCAACAAAGTAGAGTTTTCCTTTGAACCATGAAGTGAGAGTACAAATGACAGCTCTGCAGCCGAAAAGAAAAGTCAGCAGTGGCAGGGCCTTATTTCTGTACGGACAGGACACATTTCTGGTGTGTCTATAGTCACAATTTAAAAGCACATATTCATTTCCACATTATACTCCAAGTATTTTCCTACCTACTCCTACTATTCTGGGAGATCTTGGAAGTTTGTGAAGATCCCCACAGATTTACTTTCTTGAATTTTGTGACCTGTACAATGCATCCGGAAAGTATTTACAGCACTTTTTCCACATTTTATGTTGCAGCCTTATTCCAAAATGAATGAATAAAATTTTTTTCCTCAAAATTCTACAAACGATACCCCATAACGACAACATGAAAGAAGTTTGTTTGAAATCTTTGCAAATTTATTAAAAATAAAAAACTTCCATTTACATAGCACAGCCTCTGCTCAATACTATGTTGAAGCACCTTTGGCACCTATTACAGCCTCAAGCTTTTTTGAGTATGATGCCATAAGCTTGGCACAGGTATTTTTGGCCAGTTTCTTCCATTCTTCTTTGCAGGACCTCTTAAAGAGGAAGTAAACCCTGATGAGTTTACTTCCTCTTTCATTCCCTGCAAAAGCAAAGCATAATGGACTACTATGCATCGTATACTACCCCATTATGTGTCACTTACCTGACACATGAGCCAGCAAAGTCACCGCTGTCCCCTGTAGTCCGGCGCATCCATCTTCTCGGTGGGGTCTCGCAGCTCCGCCGCTGTCACTCCCTCACTCATGACGTCACTCCCACGCATGCGCACGGGAGCCGAGACGCGCGGCATTGCGCGCTATCTTCGTCATCGACGATGCCACGCTCAGTGCGCCTGCGCACTGCTGTCTACGTAGACAGCAGTGCCCGTCTTCGGGCAAATATCTCCTAAACCGTATAGGTTTGGGAGATATTTCTTGGACCTACAGGTAAGCCTTAATCTAGGCTTACCTGTAGGTCAAAGTGGTTTGTAAGGGTTTACAACCACTTTAAGCTTCATCAGGTTGGATGGGGAACGTTGGTGCACAGCCATTTTCAGATCTCTCCAGAGATGTTCAATCTGGTTCAAGTCTGGGCTCTGGCTGGACCACTCATGGACATTCACAGAGTTGTCCCGTAGCCACTCCTTATCTTGTCTGTGTCCTTAGGGTCCTTTTCCTGTTGAAAGACGAACCTTCGTCCCAGTCTGAGGTCCAGAGCGCTCTAGAGCAGGTTTTCATCAAGGATGAGTCTGTACATTGCTGCATTCATATTTCCCTTGATCCAGACTAATCTACCAGTTCCTGCTGCTGAAAAACATCACCATAGCATGATGCTGCCACCACCATGCTTCACTGCAGGGATGGCATTGGCCAGGTGATGAGTGGTGCCTGGTTTCCTCCAGACAAGTTCAATCTTTGTTTCATCAGACCACAGAATTTTGATTTCTTTTTGTTTCTCATGGTCTGAGAGTCCTTCAGGTGCCTTTTGGTAAACTCCAGGATGATGGAGGCCACTGTGCTCATTGGGACCATTAGTACTACAGACATTTTTCTTTACCCTTCCCCAGATCTGTGCCTCCATACAATCCTGTCTTGGAGGTCCACAGACAATTCCTTGGCCTTCATGGCTTGGTTTGTCCTCTGACATGCACTTTTAACTTTTGGACCTTTTATATAGACAGGTGTGTGCCTTTCCAAATCATGTCCAATCAACTGAATTTACCACAGATGGACTCCCAAGTTGTAGAAACATCTCAAGGATGATCAGTGGAAACAGGAGGCACCTGAGCTCAATTTTGAGTGTCATGGCAAAGGCTGTGAATAATGTGCAAGGGATTATTTTTTTTAATTTTTAATACATTTTCAAAGATTTCAAACAAACATCTGACATTGTCAGTATGGGGTATTGTTAGTAGAATTTTGAGGAACATAATTAACCCTTTCATGACTAAGCCTATTTTTGGAATTTGGTGTTTACAAGTTAAAATCCATATTTTTTGCTAGAATATTACTTGGAACCCCCAAACATTATATATATTTATTATCACACAGTATTTGCGCAGCAGTGTTTTAAACGCAACTTTTTGGGAAAAGGGACACTTTCATGAATAAAAAATTAGCCCAATTTATTTGCATAATGTGAAAGATAATGTTACGCCGAGTAAATAGATACCAAACATGTCACACTTTATAATTGCACGCACTCGTGGATTGACGACAAAGTACGGTACCTAAAAATCTCAATAGGCGTCGCTTAAATTTTTTCTACGGTTACCAGGTTAGCGTTGCAGAGGAGGTCTAGTGCTAGAATTATTGCTCTCGCTCTGACGATCGCGGCGATACCTCACATGTGTGATTTGAACACCGTTTACATATGCGGGTGCAACTTCCGTATGCGTTTTTTCTTTGATTTTGCGAGCTCGCGGGGACGGCGGGCGCTTTAAAAAAAAAAAAAAAAAATTTTTTTTTTATTTATTTGAAAATGAATAAATAGTTAAAATAAATAAATAAATAAAAAATTGATCACTTTTATTGCTGTCACAAGGAATGTAAACATCCCTTGTGACAGTAATAGGTGGTGACAGGTACTCTTTATGGAGGGATCGAGGGGCTAAAAGACCCCCCCCCACCCCTCCTTTACACTTCAATGTATTCAGATCGCCGAAAACTGCGATTCTGAATACCGTATATATTTTTAAAACCGGCGCCATTGGCAGCTGAGTAAACGGGAAGTGACGTCATGACGTCGCTTCCGTGTTTACGATTAGGATACTGGAACGAAGCCGATTACGGCTTAGTTCCAGTTCCTCCCCGGCAGCCGGAGGCGCCGGATCTTGGATTGGTGCTCCCGATCGAGCGGGAGCACCGGTAACAGCGGCGGGAGGGGGGGGGGCGTCCCCTCCCGCTCTTCCGACATAACAGCAGAGTGGCTTTTAGCCGCTTCGGTTGTTATGGCTGGAAAGCCAATCGCCCGCTGGAAAAAATGGTATCGGAATGATGCCTGCAGGTGCGGGCATCATCCCGGTATACACCCCGGAAGCCGAGTAGGCACATCTGCGTGCGCTCGGCGGGAAGGGGTTAAATGAATCCATTTTGGAATAAGGCTGTAATATAACAATGTGGAAAAAATGAATACTTTCTGGATGCACTGTAGCTAATATGCCCTGTGGGTAGGCACTGCTGTGGCACACATTTCATAGAGCCTACCTTCTGGATGAGGAGGAGGCGGGGTCGGTATAGGAAAAACTTCTTGCAGGTAGCAAGGTACCATGGGATATGTAGTTCTTAACAATTTAAAGGCAACAGAGAAGCTGCAAAGCATGCTGGGAACCCAGGAAGTTGTGGAAAAATGTAGACAGGCAGCAATCCTAATGTGAAGAGATTTTTCAAGTAAGCTTTTATCAAATTGTCAAATATAACTGTATTGGTATTGCAATACTGATGTTGATTAAAGGAAAGCATATGCTTTGACCATAAAACTCCTTTAAGTTTGGCCTTAAAACAGAGCTCAATCCCTCCCTACTCCAGAAAAAAAATAGTCCTCAGCTACAAATACTGTAGCTCCTGACGTTTAATATTAAGACTCTTACCTGTCCAGGGATCCAGCGATATTGGCACCCCAGACGATTTTTCAATTGGCTCTCGGGTGCTGCCGCCACCATTGCTTGTAAGGGAAACTGGCAGTGAAGCCTCCCTACTGCGCATGCATGCGCTTTTTGAATGGCTGGCGGTGGGGGAAGGAGGAAGGGGCCAAACTTCCGGGGGGCCTCATTGCGACGAGGTCATCTGGAATTATGGATGGGCACCTGTCAAAAACAAGTACCTGCTCCCCCCTGAAAGGTGCCTAATGTGGCAGCGGAGAGGGGGGCAGGATGCAAACAAGAGCTTCCACTTTCGGGTGGAGTTCCGCTTTAATATCCTTTTTCTCAGCTGAGACTTTTTAAGCCCTTCCTGGATGTAAAGGCTTTTGCTGACCGCACCTCCACTATTGTGTCCAGATCTTCAAAACATGGATATTGTACTTCAGCTAAGAGGCACTTGTGTCATCTGTCTGCAGGATCTCCAGTGGTCAGACATGTCTCATGACATTGATCCTCCTAATGTACAGCAGTCATTTGCTGTGGCTGGGTGTTCTATAATGTCTGTGTGTCTCTGGGGATGTGCAGGTCACTCATGCTTGCTTTATATATAGTGATATAAATGTACTCTATAACCCCCCAAGTGTTCACATTGCTTCTGACATAGTGTGGGTTATAATGGTATGGAATGTAATTATTATGGGTAGTAAAAAGAAAAAAAAAAAAGAAAGTAAACCGATTGCCATGGCAACGTTATAAAACACACAGCTGTATAAAAGTAGGTTCTCCAAGTGTGTCTACATGCACACATCATTCTTAAAGTGGTTGTAAACCCTTACAAACCACTTTGACCTGCAGGTAAGCCTAGATTAAGGCTTACCTGTAGGTCCAAGAAATATCTCCTAAACCTATACGGTTTAGGAGATATTTACAAAAAGACAGCGACCCCTGTCTACGGCACATGCGCCGTAGACAGCGGCGCACTGGGCAGGCCGCAGATCGCGGCGATATGCCGCGAGTGTTGGCTCCCATGCGCATGCGCGGGAGTGACGTCATCGCTGCTCCGGCAAATTGCAGTGCCGGAGCAGCGAGACCCGGAAGTCACTCCGGGATCCATGGCAGCAGCGGACATGAAGACAGAGGACCGCTTCGGGGGCTTCGTTCTTAGGTAAGTTATTCATAATGAGCTAGTATGCTATGCATACTAGCTCATTATGCCTTTTCCTTGCAGGTTGCTTTTTTTTTTTTTTTTTTTTTTTTTTTTTTTTTTTTTTAAATCCCATGGGTTTACAACCACTTTAAAGTATCATTCCTCTGTAGCCTGGTGTGTGCTGTGTATAAATATTGACTTGCAGACAAGTCCCCCACATTCCGTTCTGTTCACATCCATATGCATATTTTGCCACGTTGTGCTGCAATTCATTCGTAATGCTAACCCAATGAACTTTGCCAGTGCTATCATGTGTGATAACATGCGTTGTGGTGCGATGCATTTGGAAAAGTATGTGCATCTTTTCACTGCAATAGGCAGCCAATTCAAATGAATGGGATGCCTTAAAAGAGGTAAGTTTTTATTTTTTTATTTTTTTAAGAATCATACTTGCCTAGGTGGATGCAGCATCTGTCCCCCAGCGCCTCTAACACTGAGATCTGAGCAATCGAACGCCGCTGGTTGCTTGGTTCTCCCTAAACAGTTGCTCACTGTCAGCCACTTGCTCTCTGCTCTGCCCCCCCACCCCCCACCCCATTCTCATTGGAGTGCTGCGCTGTGAACAGGGCGGGAGCGGCCAGCTCAGCCTCTCGGCTGCTCTCTAGGAGGCTGAGCCAAGTGACGGTCCAGGCATGTGGGCCGGTTCCTACCCATTGTCGCGATCTTGCCCGAGCCCGGACCGGCTCTGCTTCTACTTTAAAGTGACACTAAATGTACTTTTTTTTTTTTTTTTTTTTTTTTAATAACAAGAATAGTTCGATTGCTTGGATTTCAGTGTTAGAGGCGCTGGGGGACAGATGCTGCATCCACCTAGGCAAGTATGATTCTTCAAAATAAATAAATAAAAAAAACCTTCTTTTAAGGCAACCCATTCATTTGAATTGGCTGCCTATTGCAGTGAAATTGAACCAAAAAGATGCATGTATTTTTCCAAATGCATCGCACCACAACGCATGTTATCACACATGGTAGCACTGGCAACGTGCAGCTCATTTTGCACAGAGTGGCACTGAACCTGCTCTTCTGGGGTCCCTGGGTGGCTCTCTCAGCTTCTCCCTGCATCAGATAACCCCCTTGGAGAAGCGCTTTCCCAGGGGGTTACCTTGCGGGAGCGCTCCCGAGTCCAACATTTGGCATCCATAGACACCGACTGCAGGAGTCGGCGCCTGCATCATTGGATTTGATTGATAGCAGCGGGAGCCAATGGCTGCGCTGCTATTAATATATCCAATCAACAGCCAAGTACCCCCTAGCAGAGAGACGGCGTGTCCCCATGGGACAAGTTTGAGGGGGGGGGGGGGGGGGGGGGTCACTGCCATTTTTTTTTTTTTTCACCTTAATACATAGGCTGCATTAAGGTGAAAAAACACAAACCTTTACAACCCCTTTTAACTTTAATGTGATAAGCTGTCCATACATGGTTCAATTTTTTATTTTTCCTTTCCTTCAGCCAGAAGGCTGAGAAAAAACCCAAAACGGAACCAGTTCCCCCATCCACACATCCAACCCGCTGCACTATTGTATTCTGACAGCAGTGAGAACCCCCCCCCCCCCGCTGTCAGAATACACAGATCAGTGGCTGCAGATGGTGATCGAGCAGCTTTTATCCAACAGGGCATGCAAACAGAAGTTGTTTGGTAGATTTACATTGGTTCAACTGCAGTGGCTCAAAATTCGGCTGGTCTCTGTTGAACTATCTGAATTTCGATCCTTCTTTGGCCACCTTTACCGCAGAGCTTGTCTTTATGCATTGCAAATAACTTTCTGTAGTTCCCGAGAACACAGCATTAACCACTTGAGACCCATGCTATAGCCAAATGACGGCTACAGCGCGGACCTCCTTTGCCGGGACTACGTCTATTGACGTCGTCCCGTGCACGAGCGGCCTGCACGCCCCCTGTGATCGGCGAGTCTGAGACTCGCCTGATCACGGATCCGAGCAAGGGGTCCATCCCGACCCCTTACCATGTGATCAGCTGTCAGCCAATGACAGCTGATCATGTGATACAACGGAGCCGGTAATCGGCTATTATTCCGGCGGCCGTGATCGGGACATCAGTCCCGATCACGGCCAGCTTTCCAGCGCCCACCTACCCCCCTCAGGAATAAATAAGTGCCACCCAGCAGTGCCCACAGTGCCACCCAGCAGTGCCCACAGTGCCACCCACAATCTGCCTCAACAACGGTGCTGCACTCCAGTGCCACATATCCGTGCCCATCAGTGTCATCTACCAGTGCCCAGCAGTGCCACTTATCAGAGCCACCTATCAGTGCCCATCAGTCCCATCTATCAGTGGTACCCATCCGTGCCGCCTTATCTGTGCCCATCCGTGCCGCCTTATCTGTGCCCATCCGTGCCGCCTTATCTGTGCCCATCCGTGCCCTCCAGTGCAGCCTATCAGTGTGCCTCATCCGCGCACTTCCATGAAGGAGAAAAATGACCTGTTTGCAAAATTTTAGAACAAACAATTAAACATGATTTTTTTTTTTTTGCATCTTTTTTTGTTTGTTTAGCAAAAAGTAAAACTCTCAGCTTTAATTAAATACCACCAAAAGAAAGCTCTATTTGTGGGAAAAAAAATGATAAAAATTTCATTTGGGTACAGTGTTGTATGCCCGCGCAATTGTCATTCAAAGTGCATCAGCGCTGAAAGCTGAAAATTGGTCTGGGCAGGAGGGGGGTTTAAGTGCTCAGTAAGCAAGTGGTTAATAAGTGGGGTACAGAGGGTAGGGGTTATCTATGTACATCAATTTCCCTACTGAGTTTTGGTAGCTCATAGGACATACCGAGAAGGCTAATGGGTGTACGCAAGTACCTTGTGTTGGTTCATTGGCATAGTGACAGGTCCACTTGAAGTTCCTTGTTTGCTGGCAGTTTGTTGCCTGTTGGGAGGTATCAGTATATATAAAAAGCTTCCCACCACAGGAGTGTGAAGGATTGATGATCTGTTCTCTCTGATGATGAAAGCATTACTGGGGTGTAGCGAAGACATATGTTTGATTAAAATGTTTTTGATGCTCAAAGGTGTCCTGCTTTCCCTCTTCTGAAAGCTGAAAAGTTTTTAGGTTTTATTTTATTTTTTTTGTTACAGAAGCCGAAGCGAAACTGGTGATTAGCAATATGTTTGCCACAAGCAAATATAATTTCTCATGAACCTGATGTCGCAGCTGGTCTAATGGCCGTCTCACATAACTGGTGTGACAAATGCGGAGAGGTTCATGAAGGTTGCATGGCGGAGGACCGGCCGGGCAGGTTCTGACTGTTATGTTCACCCTTCTTGTTTACTGAAGTCTTTGGGAAGGGAGCCGACCTATAAGGTCCTTCTGTCTCGTGGCAGTGAAGAGGTTAATCGGCTGGCTCTCCACGAGAAATGTCTATTAGAGCGGAATGAAGGCAGATGACAGGAGGATATTAACAGTTTTGGCCTGAAGGTGGGGAATGGGAACGGGAGCAACAGCTGCTGTTTGTATAGAGAGCAATTCTAGAGGGCAGCCCAGGAGCTGGAGATATGGAAATTATGGGTCACGGGGTCCCATCAACTGACATCAGGCTTGTTATCACTGTTAGGGGGGACTGTGTCAGCTCTGTGTATTGCTGGATATCGTCCTCCCTTCATACATGTTGTTTTTTGTAAAACATCCCTATTATTGCATCTGATACTCCTACTGTTCACTAGCAAAGTGGAGGATCTGCCAACCTTTTAACCATCAGCTCTTTACTCTCTGTTCTTTACCAGTCTTTCTCCCCAATACAGAATCTACTGAAACTACAAATTCTTTAAAGTGGACCCCCAGGGAAAGCAAAAATGAACTCGTGCAGTGGGTGCTCCTCGCTGCAAAGGTTAAATGTGTTTGTGTAAGGCAGAGGTATACAAAGCGTCCTCCTCCAGACTTTACAGTTTCTGGACTGTGGTCAGTGGGAGCTAAAATTGTCCTGGCATTGGTAACCATTCCCCATCATTGGTGTCAGCGGGAGGAATGGGGACCCATCATTGGTGTCGGCCGCGTGTACTTACACGTGCATATGCTACTGGCAGGATCAACCAGGTAGCCCCTTGTCGAGGAATGGGGGCCCATCGTTGGTGTCAGCAGAAGGAATGGGGACCCATCGTTGGTGTCAGCGGGAGGAATGAAGCCCCTTTGTTAGTGTCAGTGGAAGGAATAGTTCCCCAAGGGTTGGAAAAAGGCAAGCAATATGCCCCCAGACGCAGTTTAGAGACCCCTGCTCTAAGGGTAGAGAAATAATTACCGTATTCTCGTTGGCTTCCTCTGTACTTCCTTTCCGTTGTCCCTGAAGCTGCTTCTTTTTGCAGCTCAACCAGTCACAGCCTTTCAATGCGAAGGGCCCACCCACACCTCCCAGTCAGAGAGCGAGAAGAGCGCCAACTGCTGGGGCACGAGGAGTAAGGCATTTCTGTATATTTATTTGCTCTTCCCTAGACAAAATGACCATTTAACCCTGACAAAAAGGGGAGCCACTGCAAGGGTTTTTTGTTTTTCCCTGGAAATGTGTACCGTGGACTGCTACAGCTGACCTCTACTTTGAAAATGGCATTTCCTTGTCTCTCATTCTGATCCACTGGTTTCAATGCTTTTAGTAAATAAAGCAGAACAAATATGCTAATAAAGAGATCTGCTTTGGCTTTGCGGCTGCATATTTATTTCAGGTCATTCAGTCAAAGTATTGAAGTCAGAGACAGCCGGGCAGCTAGCATTTTCATAGGGTGAGGTCGGTAGAGGTAACCTCACGGTCACATTCTTCTATTCCCACCTTTTTAACAAATATATATTGATTACATTTATTGATTAGTAGCTTGTATATCAGAAGGGCTCCCAGTCCATCCCTGTCAAGGAGGCGAGTTGATCTATAGGCCCTGTCTTCCACATAATTCCAACTTTCTATGTATCTAGTTTGGTGTACCAGAATATACCTCTTTGGGAAAATGTTCACATGATGGGAATTCCACTGGATTGTATTATTTTCTTCATCTTTTAACCACTTGCCGACCTGCGACGTACCCATACGTCACTAGACATCCAGTGGCTATACCAGGACAATGGCTGCAGGCACCCTGGTACTGTTTTTTTTTTTTTTTGAGCCAATGGTTGGTTCTCCTATAAAAGTAATGCAAGTGGCTAACTAGCTGCTGGGTTGCTTTAAAAAAGCAGCGGGAGGGGACGTTCCACCCCCCCAGCCCTTCCATGGCTTTACTGGGCTATACCAGTCCCACCGGGAGTCCCTATCACCATACAATGCCCTTTGTTCGCCTCTATGATATAGCAACCTGGAAGCGATGACTGACTGTACATCACTTAAGGTTTACCTGGATGTAAACGGCACCATTTTCAATAATGCAAAGTATTTGATCACACCAATCTTGGTGTGATCGAATGCTTTTAAGTGCAGGGGAGGGATCCCAGATCTCTCCATAAAGAGTACCTGTCACAAGGGACGTTTACATCTCTTGTGTCCGCAACAAAAGTGATTTAAAAAAAAAAACCTTTAAAGAGACAGTGTCAAAATTAAAAATAATAAAAAGACGAACGCACACGTCGGCCACACACATTAACACAGTAATTGTAGGAGCAGACCTCTTTTGTAAATCTAAAGTGGTAACCTGTAAAGACTTTTTAAGCATCACCTATGGATAGTAAAATTTAGGTAGTTTGTCGCAGTTGCACGGTCGTGCAAAATTGTAAAGCTTGACATGTTTGGTATCTATTTGCTCAGCGTAACATCTTTTAAATTTTATTCAAAATTGGGCTTTGTATTTTTGTGGGGTGTTTTTTTTTTTTTTTTTTTTTGCATTAGTTATAAAAAAAAGTGTCTTTTTTTTTTTTCCTCTCCCAAAAAATTGCGTTTGGAAAACGGGTCCACAAATTCACTATGACATAAAGTGCAAATTTATTCCCTAGAGCAGTGATGGCGAACCTTGACACCCCAGATGTTTTAAACTACACTTCCCATGATGCTCAGCAACACTGCAGAGTGCATGAGCATCATGGGAAATGTAGTTCGAAAACACCTGGAGTGCCAAGGTTCACCACCTCTGCTCTAGGGCCTCAGCTTTAGCAAACGCATAAAATGTTTGGGAGTTGTAAGAAATTTTCTAGCAAAAAGTATTGATGCATGTAAACAAAGTGCCAGAAAAGGTCTGGGGGGAAAGTGGTTAAAGACCAATTGTGGGTCCCGGAGTATTGATCCTAATTCACATGTGCTCCCGAGGAAGATCATTCTAAACGCGTCGGGTCTACACGTGTAATGGGTTGAAATCTCTATTCATGTGGACCTCTAAGCAGAGAATATTTTAATATTTTCCTGTATTTTCATGTTTGTTTTTTTTGTGATACAATTTTCCTCTATATGGTTTTACATTAAATTCATGACTAATAAATAGAATTTTGTAGATGTATATTTATATACATAATCACATGTGCCTATGAATTTAATCAGTGTGCTCTGCAGGAAAACCTGGAGATTAAATAATTGAGCAGAATTGTGAGCTGTCTGAACAATCACGTCTCTTCCTTTTCAGCATGGTGTCTTCACATGAACCTGGGCTTCCTAAACCTGTTCTCAGGTTCCGTAGTAGTGCATGATTTACAGGTAACCTGACATTTGCACAGACGGATAATTGGTGTCTCATCAGTACAGTTCAGCTACCTGTCCGTATAATCCGAGAACACGAACCGTTGGGTGGAACTTGAGGGCAAGTTTAGAAAAACTGCTAAAAGCCATCATGGGGCTGCGAATCAAGTCCGCAAAGGTTTAAATGTACACTCAGCGGCCACTTTATTAGGTACACCTTCCCAGTACCGGGGTCCATACCGGGTTGGACCCCCTTTTGCCTTCAGAACTGCCTTAAATCTTCACTGCATAGATTCAACAAGGTGTTGTAAACATCCCTCAGAGATTTCGGTCTATATTGACATAACCTCACACAGTTGCTGCAGATTTGTTGGCTGCACGTCCATGATGCAAATCATCTCCCATTCCACCACATCCCAAAGGTTCTCTATTGGATGAGATCTGGTGAGTGTGGAGGCCATTGGAGTACAGTGACCTCATTGTCATGTTCAAGAAACCAGTGGTGAGATTTGAGCTTTGTGACATGGTGCATTATCCTGCTGGAAGGAGCCATCAGAAGATGGCTATACTGTAGTCATGAAGGGATGGACATGGTCAGCAACAATACTCAGGTAGGCCGTGGCATTTAAACAATGCTCAATTGGTACTAAGGGGCCCAAAGTGTCCCAAGAAAATATCCCCCACACCAGGGATATGCAAGTAGCGGACCTCCAGCTGTTGCAAAACTTCAAGTTCCATCATTCTCTGCCTCTCGGTGTCATGCTTGTGTTTATCAGAGTCTTGCTATGCCTCATGGGACTTGTAGTTCTGCAATAGCTGGAGGTCTGCTAATTGCATATCCCTGCCCTACACCATTACACCACCAGCCTGATACAAGGCAGGATGCTTACTCCAAATTCTGACCCTACCATCTGAATGTCGCAGCTGAAATTGAGACTCATCAGACCAGCAAAGTTTTTTCCAATCTTCTATTGTCCAATTTTGGTGAACCTGTGCAAATTGTAGCCTCAGTTTCCTGTTCTTAGCTGACATTAATGGCACCCCTTGTGGTCTTCTGCTGCTGTAGCCCATTTGCTTCAAGGTTTGATGTGTTGTGCATTCAGAGATGGTATTACCTTGGTTGTAACAAGTTGTTATTTGAGTTACTGTTGCCTTTCTATCATCTCCAACCAGTCTGTCCATTTTCCTCTGACATCAACAAGGCATTTTTCTCTACGCAGCTGCCAGTCACTGGATATTTTCTCTTTTTCGGACCATTCTCTGTAAACCCTAGAGATGGTTGTGCGAGAAAATCCCAGTAGATCAGCTGTTTTTTTTTTTTAATTACTCGGATCAACCTGTCTGGCACCAACAATCATGCCACATTCAAAGTCACCTAAATCCCCTTTCTTCCCCATTCTGAAGCTTGGTTTGAACTTCAGCAAGTCGTCTTCACCGCGTCTAGATGCCTAAATGCATTGAGTTGCTGCCGTGTGATTGGCTGATTAGCAATTTGTGTTACCAAGCAATTGAACAGGTGTACCTAATGAAGTGGCCGGAGAGTGTACATTTGGTTAGTCTGTAGCTTAAACCTGAAAGCTGAGGGCTACATACGGTGTATTTAGCAGTTATTAGCATGTAGACAAAATAAACAAAGTCTCTATAAGCTGATTAGCTCTGTCTGGCATCTGCGAGGCTTTTGGCTAGCAAGCCAGATCTTGACTTTAATTTGAATTAGCCAGCGAAGGGAGCCGATCAGAACCTTCTGAGCTGAAAGGTGAGAAGACTTATGAAGCTGGAGGATTCTAGAGAGGTATGGCTCTTCTACTGAGCATAGTATGGGGTAAACATATGAGCAGAAGACTGAAATCTTCTTCTTCTTCCTTTGCTCACCATCAATGTAGAACCCTGCCCCCTCTTGTTTTTCCCATATTGTTTTTGCTGGAGCCTGGTACGCAGCAAATTCTGTACGCTGGTGCTGAGCGCATTTGGTGGGCAGCCGAGCGTGGCCGTGTTTGAGTTAGGAAGTGTCACAGTGACTTCTTGTCAGGCCGGTTGAGGCCTTTGTTCCATTAGGCTCTCTTTGTTCTTCAACTTCTAGCCCAGCCCTTATCTTGTCCCAACAAGAGCTCCTCAAACAAAACAATTCTTCAAAGTCTGTATTGATGTCTGGGCTGTGGTGACACTTCAGTAATGTTCCGGGGCTAAGCTGATGTTTGGGGCTATCAGGGAATATCATGGGGTGGTTATTAGGAGTCCTGTAGATATATAAACTAATAGAATAAGCACAACGAAGCTCTTTGCCTGTAAAGCCGGTCATAGAAGGATTGAATCTTGGCTGGTTCAGCAGGGGCTGTCCCAAGAACCATGTATGGGGCCGGCTGATTGTACCCAAGTTCATTGATCAATCAGCCTGGGTACAACCTGCATGTCTGATTTTTCATGCGATAATTACTAGCGGCTATAGCTGCTAGCAAAAATCACTGTTTTCTCCCGGCAGCCATGGCTCCTTGGAGAAGACAGTTCCGCAGGAGGGATTCCCATATCAAAACTGATTAGGTTGATCAAGGAAGGAATCAAGCGTTTTTCTTTCCTGCAATATGTGCAAGAAAGAGAAAATCACACCACCTATGGCTGGCTTAAAGTAGTGGTAAAGGCAGAATTTTTTTCTTTTCTTAATCCAGCTCTTCTAATACTTACCTGAGCCCCGTCTCGGGCCAATGTTGCATGAGTCCTCCTAAGGGGAGTCTGGTCACGTGACGTTGCCACATTCGGTAGTCGGCCATCCTGCCGGTTGGAAACATTCCCAGTGATAGGAGATACATGCAATTTTAACTATGTATGTGAGTACTTTGGCTTCTTTTAAATATTATTACCTGTAATACTGCGCAGTTAAGCGTTTTCTTGCCTTTTCTCATGCTTTGAGACCCTGTCCGTGATGGACATGCCAGTTCTTGAGGGACCCATTATCCCATGTGTAGAGAGCTGAAGTTGATTACCTTCAAGTGCATTTGACTGCTTTTGGTTAAGTAGCCCACCATTTAGGGCAGTGATTCTCAATCAGGGTTCCGTGGATTCCTAGGGTTCCTCCAAAGGTTGCTAGGGGATCCTTCAGCATTGGGCAATTTCTGCCTCTCAGATAAGTTCCCACTGAGCACTCACACCATTGATCTTTTAAGCTATCTGTAAGTAGGTTATGCTTCCCAATGACCACGTGTGTAAGGACCGTTCTTCCCACTGACATCACACTAATGTATCATGAGTTGTAGACATCTAATTTTTAGAGGGGTTCCCCCGAGACCAAAGAACTATTTCAAGGGTTCCTCTGTGTTGAAAAGGTTGAGAGAGGCTGATTTAGGGTAAGGGTCAGTGTGTACCTCCTGATTTTGGTGACTGATTTCTCTCAGCACCCTTTGTGTGGAATTGCACTCACTGGATCCTCATACAAGAATCTTACACCTTTAATTTATATGGGCTTTATTTAGTATATAATCGCTGCATTTATATCCTATTGTTAATGTTCCATGAGTGCCTTGGCCATTTGGGACTCTCCCCCCCCCCCGATTGGCTGAGACACATCAGCTTCATTGACTCCTGCTGCTGTGAATTGAAGTCAGTTAGCTAATGAGGGGAGAGAGAGGGCGGGGCCTAAACAGCGGCTCCCTGTCTGAATGGACACAGGGAGCCTCGGCTTGCCTGCCCCTATAGTAAGCTGCTTGCTGTGGGGGCACTCGATAGGAGGGAGTGGCAAGGAGCCTCGAAGAGGTACCCAAGAAAAGGGGGATTGGGGCTGCTCTGTGCAAAACCATTTCACAGAGCAGGTAAGTATAACATGTTTGCTATTTATAAAGAAACAAAAAAGACACTTTGGTATCACTTTAATAGCAAGCATTTCCAATCCTTGCAAGTGAACATTTTTTTCTCAGGGGTTAAAGTGATACCAAAGTCTTGTTTTTGGTTTAAAAATAACAAACTTGTTATACATGCCTTCTCTGTGCAGTTGGTTTTACACAGAGAACCCCCGAGCCGCCTCTTCTGGGGTCCCTCGCCAGCGCTTCTGGCCCCTCCCTCCTGTGAAGTGCTCCTACAGCAAGCAGCTTGCTATGGGGGCACCTGAGTCGAGACGCTGCTCTGTGTGACGCGGAGCCACGGCTCTGCCCCGCCCCCCTCTCCCCTTATAGGCTTGCTGACTTTCACAGCAGTGGGAGCCAATGGTGCCTGCTGTGTCTTCTCAGCCAATCAGGAGGGAGAGTCCCTGACAGCTGAGTCTCTTGTGGAAGATCGCTGCATCGAGTGGGGGTTGAGTTAAGTATGGGGGGGGGGCTGCTGTACACAAGGTTTTTTTATCTTAATGTATAGAATGCATTAAGATTTAAAAAAAAAAAAAAAAAAACCTTCTGCCTTTACAACCACTTTAACCGCTACACTGCCTTTATTGCACGCAAAAGCTTCAGGAGTGACATGGTTTATTAATACCGAGCCTTGTGTGGCCAGCCTTGCTATTGCCATTACCGCGTCAACAGAAGAATCATTTATGAGGGTGAAGCATCACTGGTTTAGAAAATGTGAAGTCTTGGGGAAGAGAGAAGATGGGGGTTAGGATAATTGTCTATTTTACTGCACTAGGCTTTGTATTGGAGGCATTGACATTCACTTGATTGATATTGACTAAGGGACAGGATTTGGTCGCAAACCTTAAATTGTAGTGTGGCCTTCCTCCTCCTGAACTCCGTTATTGTAAATGTGGTCAGGAGGAGGAGGAGGGGGGGGGGTTCTCCCTAAATTCCCTATGGAGCTTTACATCAACCCTTCACAGCGCCATGCTTACTTCAGTGTTCGTCTCATCCAGACTGCTCTGGGAGGAGTGTTATTGTTGTGAATGCTGTTTACCTTTCTACTACAGAGGAAGGTTGCACCTATATAGTCTGAAAGCTCAGCTATTGTACACATAACATAGAATCCAGTGGCAGTATATAGCTACAAGGACAAAGATATACATCTAAAGATGATGTCAGATGACACAATCGATAATGGGCTCAGCCTTATAATAGAGCTGACATCAAACCTGGCTAGGTTGTGTGGTTTGCTTATAGAAGCCGTCATCATTTGGCATTCATTTTCAAATACAGACATCATTCAGCCCCATCAATTGTTCAGGTCTTAATCTGCTCTCATATCTGGTTACTTGATTGTATCTCGTTTCATATTCGTTAAAGCGATTAATAAACACCGCTTGGTGACTTGTACCTACAGGTAAGCTTATAATAAAGCTGTACCGTGTACTGTAGGTGCAAAGTATAGCTCCAGCTGTTGCAAAACTACAAGTCCCATCATGCCTCTCCCTCTGGGTGTCATGCTTGTGACTGTCAGAATCTTGCTATGCCTCATGGGACTTAAAGTTCTGCAGCAGCTGGGGGTCCGCTAATTGCATATCCCTGGTTTAGAACATAGGTCTACAAACTACAGCCCTCCAGTTGTTCAGGAACTACAATTCCCATCATGCCTAATCATGTTTGTGAATGTCAGTTTTACAATGCCTCATGGGATGTGTAGTTTCACAACAGCTGGAGGGCTGTAGTTTGAGGGTCCCTGGTTTAGAAGACCATCACTATTGCTACAGCGGGTGACATCATCATGCTAACTGCGCTCTGAAGGGACCGCATACTGAGCATGCCATCTCTTCAGAGTGATGAGCCGATAGTGGCTCACAAAAGCGGGCGGTGGCATGACGTCATCACAGCTTTGCCATTCACATGATCAGAGAATTTGAACCCGAAAGGAAGACCGAGTGAAGACTGAATCCCTGTCAGCGGTGGAGGGCTTTGTTTTAGGTTAAGTCTGTCATAATGCGATTATATTGCCTTTTTTTTTTTTTTTTTTTTTTAACTTTACTACCATGGTAAAGTGATATCACAGGCAGATTTGTTTTTATCTTTTTAAAAATAGATGGCAAATGTATCAAAATATAAGCGAATAGTGAAAAAAATCAATTGTACAGAAATAACACAAATGGAAATCTGGAAAGTCCAATGGATGTGAAAGTCCTATGATGTGAAATGATGGTATGTAACAACCACCAGATGATGATAAATCATAGATGGAATAAGCTGGCACTGTCCGGCAAAAGAAGCATCAAGGATGGTACATACGGGCTTGGCTTTCTGCTCCTCACATTGCCCTCATTTTTTTTCTGTGATCAGTTTTTATTACTATCTTTGTATGTCAGTTTTTAGACATAAAAAAACTCTTTTTTTTGACCTACACCATATGGAACCATTTTTTCTTTACATAACTTCCCAATGAGAGTTCCTTTGTGGTCCAGTTGGTCTTTCCACCACTAAGGTCAAGCCCTGGTGTTCCCTTCATCTGAGGTTTGCTTGGGTTGTGTTTGGAGGCTCTGGGTCCCTTGAAGTTCCGTTGATCCGCCAATTTCGGCATCCTTGTCTTTATGACTTATTGTTGCTGACGTTCGAGTCCACCTGTTGCGGTAAGAGTAGATAGATTTCTCCTTTTTTTGGATGCTTCTTTTGCCGGACAGTGCCAGCTTATTCCATCTATGCTTTATCATCATCTGGGGGTTGGTGCATGCGGCCCTTCTCAGGACTTTCACATGCATTGGACTTTCCATATTTCCATTTGTGTTATTTCTGTACAATTGATTTTTGCACTATTTACTTATATTTTGATATGTGTTCACTTGTTAGTGCTACATTATTTGCCATCCACTCTTCATATGTTTGTCACATTGTTTATGTAGCAGCTCTTCCTCTTTCCTACTTGGGTCCAATTCACACTGAGACAGCATGACTTGCAGCGCAACTGCCTCAGGCGACCTGGATGCGACTGTTGTGGCGACTTGCAAAACGACTTCTGTATAGAAGTCAATGCAAGTCGCCCCAAAAGTCGTACAGGAACCTTTTTTGGAGCAACTTGTGTCCATTCCGGGTTCCATTGTAGAGAACGGGATGCTACTTGTCAGGTGGCTGTCGCCTGACAAGTCGTCCCAGTGTGAACCGACCCTAAGAGTTAGCGCAGTAACCTTCATTTAGGTATTTTTAAAAATAACAAACATGTTATACTTACCTATGCAGTGATTTTTGCACAGAGCATCACCACTCCTATTCTCAGATCTCCCACCGGTGGTCTTGGCCATTCTCTCCTTCTGATTGCCCTCACAGCACACAACTTGCTATGGGGGCACCCAAGCAGGCTCGCTCCCAAGCCACTGCTCTATGTGTCCGTTCACACACAGAACATGGCCATGCCCCGCTCTCTTCTCATTGGCTCACTGGCTGTGATTGAGAGTAGTGGGAGCCAATGAAGAGACCAGGGAGAGCTGCTGCTCTTGTGCACATTGCTAGAACCAGATAGGGCTCAGGTAAGTACTTTGGTGGGGGGGGGGCGGCTGCACAAACAGAAGTTTAAAAAAAAAATATATATATATATAAAAAAAAACTTGAGCCTTTACAACCACTTTAAAGTCTACCTTATTCAAAGATGCCTGCCTAGTGTATTATTACGCAGGATTTATAGCGCGCCAAGATTTTGCGCAATGTTTACAAAGTAAAGGGAGAGACCGTACAGTCGCAATACAATTTAAGACCAGAGTGTTAAGGCTCCTACACACAATGAGAAAATCATATGAACATTTCTGTATGAGGAATGATCTGCTGATTAGTTTAGTGCTTCCGACAGCCGATTCCGACTTTTTGGACAACAAAAACCAAGGGTGCAAGCTAGAAAAGGTTTATGGTATATGACCACGTCTGATTTTCATTTTAATGTGCAGTGTAATTATAGGGAAATAATCGAACAGAGAAAACCGTGCATGATCAGAAACAAAGTACGGCTCTACGCTTTCCTACGTTTGCCTTTGTTGGTCGAGAATACCATTCTGACTACAACATGATACAAACATGATTTTCATAGAAAATTAGACAATCGGTCATCCGATTTTCTCATAGTGTGTACTAGGATTTAAGGAGGGCTCTGCTCATGGAAGCTCACAATCTACAAGTATGAACATTTGCCCAATTCTCCATCTGTTTGAGTTGTAGATACTTTAGAACACCAGTAGTATGATATAATGTAGTTCTGTTTAGGATTGGGTCCATAAAGGTGTGAATATATGACAGATGGGGTGAAGAGGCGCCAGAGACAACTTCATGAATCTAATAATCGCTTTGCTGTAAACTGCGGCTGGTGTAATTCCCTTGTGCCATTCACAGTTAATTGGAGGTCACGGTCTCTTTAACTGCTGCTTGCATACAAGGGAAGACACCTGATCTGCACTCTAATATGTGTGCCATGACCAAGGCATTGTAATAGAAACACAGTTCATTGTGGGATATTACAGCGAGGGAGAACAATAAATGGAAGCTAGAGGGAAGCGTATAAAAGTAGCCTGGGGAGTATCTTGCTTCGTATATCTGGTGCTGGTAACTCCAGTCCATTCATAAAGTCCGACTACACAGGAAACTTTCACTCCCTGAAGTAAAGGACAATATGCCTCATAACTTTTCATATTTCCTTAACTGCAGTTACTTTCCTTCCAATGCTTTCTTATGGTATTGTTATTTATTGAAAAAAAATAAAAATCTGGTCCTATGTCGACGGGTTTTTCGGCTTGTGTCGATGGCATCAGTTTGATTTGATGCTCTTCTAAGATAACTCAGAATTCATTGATGGTTGCATTTGACCTTCAGTTGATCCCCGTCTGATCTGCTTCTGGGGTTTGAATGTTTGACAGTTAGTATAGCACAGAATTAATAGCTAAAAAAGCTAATGTGCTTAAAGAATAGGGAAATAAACAGCTGGCACTTTAAAAAAAAACATTTTTTATTATGTTTTCTCGATCAGCACCACCGGCTGTAGTGAGCGGTGTTGATTAGTGTATTATTAGTGCAGAGAGGTCTCCCTGCTGTCAGACTACAGAGGCTTATGCCGCGTACACACGAGCGGATTGTATGGTGTACTTAGTCCGTCGAAACACATTTCAGCGGACAATCCGCTCGTGTGTGGGCTTCAGCGGACTTTTTCAGCGTGCAGTCCGGAGTACTAAGTATTTCGGTTTTTTCCAAATTCTGTCCATCGTACTTTGGTTTCAGCGGACAATACGGTCGTCAGTATGCTAGTTCGACGGACTAAGAATGGTGCATTCCCAGAAAGGATTTACACGGCGGAAGGGTGCTTTGCTGTGTCTTGGACTTCCTATTTCTAGTCCCGTCGTACGTGCTGTACACGTCATCGCGCAAGCTTTCGACGGACTGTTTGTGTATCCGTGTGTGGTCAAGTCCGTTCAGTGGAAAGTACGACGGACTGTCCGTCGGATTGTATGACGGACTAAGTACGCCATACAATCCGCTCGTGTGTACACGGCATTAGTGGGAGGATTTCACCATCTACATGGAGTGTGTTGATGGCACAATTGAGTTATTTTCTACAATTCAGCCCACTGCTTGAATGAAAGCAAAATGACTGATATATGGCCAGCTTTAAGCCCCATACACATGGGTCGGATGTCGGGAGACCTTGGCCGGTTAAAAAAAAAAAAAAACACCTGGCATTTGACCCGTGTGTATGTCGGTCTGTTTGACAGAAGATGGCTATTTGGCTGGCTTCTGTTGGACGTGCATGCTGGAAAACCAGCAGCCAATCGACTCTCGATAAGCGATCTCAGCCAATGGCAGAGCGCGCTGATGGGCATGCTTTGGTGGGTGGGTGTGTCCCTCTGTCAAAACACAACAGCTCGGGGTGGGGGGGGGGGATGGTTGTATAAACTTTGCATAGTGAGTGCAGCAGCTCCGACCTCCACTGGGTTGAATACAAAAAAAAACTTGTAGTGTGTACCAGGCTTAAGAACAGTGACTCCCTCCTTTGTCTCCAAAAAAGTTATCAATGTGCATGAAGCACGTGCCCAAGCTCTCACAAAGACTGCCAGTTGTTTTATTTCCGTCCAATGTTGGAGATGAAGTAGTGGTAAAGAGCCAGACTGCCAGAAACGGTGAGGACACAACTTGGGCGAGGATCTGAAGCTCTCGGTAGATAGGATCTGGGGAGGATCCAAGGACCATGCATGCGAGACAAGAAACCAAGGCGTGGGGTCGGTAAATATAGCTAGAGTTTATTAAAGCAATAAGTAGAGACTTACACTATGGTGATCAGTAAGCAGCTCCAAAGGACTATCACATGCAGCGACATGAATCAGGGATACACTGAGCTGGGTGGTGCAAGACCGGTCTTTTAAGAAGCCATGCTGCCAGCTGCATCTATCATAGATTCCTCAGGCAGATTGTACTGGTCCAGTGCCGCAGGAGGAGAGTGGGCAGGTCTGAAGCATCTCGGTTAAATGTTGGCAGCATGGCTTCCTGATGGAACGGTCTTCCACCATCCAGCTCAGTGTATCCCCCCTTCGTGTTGCTGCATGTGATAATCCTTTGGAGCTGCTTACTGGTCACCATAGTGTAAAGCCTCGTACACACAGTACGATTGTTAGCAGGGGATTGTCTGTTGGCAGACCGTTGTCCTAAAATCTTACCATTGGTAAGCTCCTTTTGACAATTGTCCAATATTTGACCAACAAATGTTGGATGACAGGCTAGTAAATATTTAGCGGACAATGGCTTGACGTCAGATTTTCGTATGGTCAGTACACAAATCTGTCACACAAAAGTTGAGAGTACAAACACGCATGCTCGGAATCCATGCTCGCCAAACATGAAATTAGCAGAAGGGGCTCAAAGGGTGGCGCTTGAGCTGAAATTCCTTGTAGTATGGCACTACGTTCGTGTTTGTGGCATGGTAGTTGTGTACTGTTAGCATGCAAGACAAGATCCTGGCACACACCCTTTTGACAAAAATCAGACACTCGGTTGGCCAACAATCGTACCGTGTGTATGAGGTTTAGTCTCTTCTTGCTTATTATACAGGATTTATATAGCGCTGACAGTTTACGCAGTGCTTTACAACATTAGGGCAGACGGTACAATTACAATACAATTCAATACAGGGAGGAATCGGAGAGCCCTGCTCGTTAGAGCTTACAATCTAGCTTCTTGCTTTAATAAACTCGCTTGCTACTTTTACTGATCCCACACCTTGGCTGCTCGTCTCTCTTGCTTCCTCCTTTTTTGTCTTGGCATACAAACCTTACCTTACCTTTTGTTCACTTTCACAAACTCTATCTCTGGATAACTGTTTTCTCTTTAGAAAAACTGTAATGCTCTGGGAATCCTTCTTCACCCTGTGTTAAGTGTGTATGGGTATAGGATCAATAGGAAGGCTTCAGAATTTGGACCAACCTTGGATTTTCTACTGTTGGTGGAGATTATCAATTAACTTAATTTGTCTCTACTCAACTATGGACTGGTTTGAGCTGAGGTTTTCACTGAAGGTAACCTCTGCTCTTCTTTATTTTAATATGATTATGTAGTAGTAGTGGTCACATTCAGCTGGACTTGTTCTTTAGGCCGGGTTCACACCACAGCGATGCGGGAACGCCGCAAATCCGCGGCGTTTTCCCGCATCGCACACCTCCCGCCGGCAGTTCACACTGCCCTATGCGGACGGCTGGGAGTGTCAATGATATGTTAATGACACCCCCAGATCCGTCCGCATATCGCAGTGCGATCTGCCGACTCACACAGGAATCGGATCGCATGGTGTGAACACCCATGCGATCCGATTCTGTTGCGGACCAAAAAAAGGGTCCCGTGCGAGTTTGCTGCGGGAGCGATGCGAATTCAGCCATACTATCTGTATGGCTGAACTCGCATCGCTACGGAGATCGGATGTGATTTGCGGTGCGAATCACATCCGGATCTCCCCCCGCAGCAGTGTGAACCCAGCCTTAATGTTGAAGATGTTTTGCAGCTTGTCTTCAGCGAGCTTCCTTTTCCCCGAGTTTCACAAAAATAGCTTTTAGCATTTATATCCACACCAGTAGCACCAACACATTAAAGTGGTACTAAATTCCCATGCATGGACTTTACCTATAGATAAGCCTATAATAAGGCTTACTTATAGGTACTAGTGTAAATATCTCCTTTAATTGCACGGCTTAGGAGATATTCACTGTAGATGGAGCCGGGGACATCACCGGCGCATGTGCTCTGAAAGAATGGCATACCCGTGTTGTTTCTTCAGAGTCCTGTGCCGTAAACGGGGAGTGACGTCATCGTGGCTCCGGCCACTCGGACAGCTGGAGGACGCAAACCCGGAAGGAAGACCGGGTGAAGATTGAAGCACCTTCAGTGGTGACAGTGCGCCGCTGGAGGGCTTCATTCTAAGGTAAATTCTGTGTAATGTGCTAGTATGTGATGCATACTAGCACATTATGACATTGCCTTGCAGGTTTAAAAATAACAAAAAGCTAGCGGTTTACTACCGCTTTAGCCAGTCACCATGGAAAGGCAGATGTTGTTACGTCAGAATGGAAGGTAGGAAGCTTGTGGAATTTCCCTGTTCTAGTTGCATAATCCCATTTATTATATTAAGATATATATATTTATTGTGTGTGTGTGTGTATATATATTTTTTTTAGAATACACACAATATTAAAAAAAATGTAATACATACACACATAATATTTTATATATATATATATATGTGTATGTATGTATGTATGTATATATATATATATATATATATATATATATATATATATATATATATATATATATATATATATATATATATATATATATATGTATATGTATATATGTATATATATATATATATATATATATATATATATATATATATATATATATATATATATATGTATGTATATATATATATATATGTGTGTGTATGTATTACATTTTTTTTTTTTTTTTTATATTGTGTGTATTCTAAAAAAAAAAAAAAATATATATATATATATATATATATATATATATACACAACACTAATCCTAAGTAAAAGAAACCTTTGCACAAGGAACAATTGCATTTGTCCGTTGAACAGAAACTGCTGTGATTGGCTGATATTTTGGAACTGCGATATGTAAACTAACAAGGGACCGGTGTGTAGACTGTTTGGTTAAGCTGTAAATGCGGTCAGGACTGTTTATAAACACACTGGCTCCCATCGCAAAAATATTTCTCCCTTCAGTGTAGTATTACTGTAATATTAAGATGTACACTTGCAGGGTGTGACTACTATATACAAAGCAAGCCGGTCTTCTGTATTGTATATACATTCCAGTCGGCGTTTGGAATTTGCATTTTAGTTATGATGGGAAGGGGGGCAGCGACAGCCAATCAATTCCATTCTAGCATTTATCTTGTGCCCTTGCTGGCTAAGTGCATAAGGTTGCCAAGCTGAATAGAATTAGGTCCACTTGGGTGGTAGGGGGGCCTGGCAACGATTCAGAGGGTATATGTCTATATAGGGGAATTGTTTTGTGTAGAGGGTGGTAGGTAGGGTTGCACCGATGCCTGTTTTTAAAGAGCAGGTATGAGTACCGATACTTGTGCTCAAGTACGCGCCGATCCCAAGTATCGATATTGTTCAATTTGAGCCCATACAAAACAAATGGGCTCAAATCGCACGACAAAGAATCAGATGCAATTTGAACAGGAGTGCAGTGCGATTCCTGTCCGAATCACATTGTGTGAACCCAGGCTCAAGTCACTATGACAAGCCTTGGGTTCATACAGGAGCAGTGCAGGAAACTGCATTCGTTAAAGGGTAAGTCCACTTTCGTGGAGAAAAAAATGCTGAAAAAATAATAGTTATAGCTTCTACAACTATGGGGTACATGCTGGAATTTTTAATTTTTTTTAATACTAGTAATGGCGGCGAGCAGCGACTTATAGCAGGACTGTGATATTGGATTAACTGACACTTTTGACGCTTTGTGGGAACCAGTGACACTAATTTGATCAGTGCTAAAAATATGCACTATCACTGTACTAATGACATTGGCTGGGAAGGGGTTAAACATCTAGGGTGATCAAAGGGTTAATTGTGTGCTGTTTTTTCTAAGCAATGTAGAGATAGCAATTATTGTTTCACAGTGCCAACATCCAAATAAAAGAATATAGAGAAAAAGAGGGTTCCCCTTGGGATAGGACTTTAACGGCACTTATGCAGAGTCACAAAATAATATAATAGAAAAAGGTAAATTTATTGAAAATACATGGGTAAAAACATAAATCATGGAGTGTACATTTCAACCGTAATTGATACTGCAAGTAGTTGAAGTAGATGGTAAGTAAAATGGTGATGGATCAATTTTACTTTGTGACTCTGCATAAGTGGCGTTAAAGTCCAACCCCAAGGGGAACCTTCTTTTTCTCTCTATTTCTAAGCAATGTGGCAGTTTTTATTTCTGCTGTCAGAAGAGAGCTCTGTGTTTGTTTACAAGCACAGGGCTCCCTTCGGTAATCACCAGAGCCGATCGGCGGGGGCTGGAGACCAGTCAGCGGCTGGCACCTGCTGATTGGCTTGTGCTGCAGTGAATCACAGCACAGTTGGTACGGCAGGCACGTGCGAGTGTGCCCCCTGCCCTGGCCATCAGATCATATACTGGATACGTGATCCCGGAGCAGAGCTATGTGCGGTGGGCAGTCTGCAAGCTTTTAAACAGATAGGAAAGTTATCATTGTTACTTGTTTAAACAATTTTTTTTTACAATTCTTCAGTTACTGCATTGGCCTATAACACGCACCCCAAGTTTAGGAGGTAATTGTAAGGAAAAAACTTACATTTAAATGCCCATCAATGCAGCCTTATCATTGTCCATATGCAGCCTTGTCCATCATCAGTGCAGCCTTGCCCAGTCTCTTTGCAGCCTTGTCCATCATCAGTGCAGCCTTGCCCAGTCTCTTTGCAGCCTTGTCCATCAGTGCAGCCTTGCCCAGTCTCTTTGCAGGATTGCCCCAATTTAAATTTGGCACCGATCCCCCGCTGACTGAGCAGAGAGGAGCGAGCGGAGCCGAGATACACAAAGCTGAAGTATACTCGGCTTTACTCATCTCCTCTGACATACAGAAAGCCGAGTGTACTTCGGCTAAACTCGGCTCTGCTCACAGTCAGGGGCGCTCCTTTCCCCACAGTCGGCGGGAGATGGGCAGGGATCGGCGTATAACATGCACCCACGATTTTCCCCTGATTTTAAGGGGAAAAAAGTGCATGTTATATGCTGATAAATACGGTACTTCCTGGTTTCTGGCCTAGGTGAATGATGTCTTGCATCCCACTAGTCTTCAGGAGGGGAGGAGGGGCTTTCTTTGCTAAACACGTCATCCTGCCTGCATGCCTGAGCTAAGAGTAGATGGATTCCAGGAAGTAAATGTTGCGTGAATCATCTGCCCTTACTTAAGATGGCCACAGCCAGAAATGCTAGGAGGTGTTTTTCAAACTGATTTCCCAGCAAGATAAAGCATGGAGACATGGATGGATGGGGGAGTTCGCTTTGAATATTAAATATAAATTCGCACTTTTGGTTTGTGGTGCTGAGTGTAGTTCCACTTTAAGCAATTATGCTTTGGCCACTAGTTCACTCAGTTCCATGCCAGGACGGTGAATATGTAGCAGCACAGTGCTGAGGTCATCCCTCTGCTGTCCTACTATAAGCCCCCCATCACAGATCTGGAACTAGCATGGAGCCAGTGAAGTCCGAATTCCTGACTGGCTTCCTTGATTTTTGTCGGTGACTTGCCCTCCATTCACACCAGGACAAGAGGGTATTGCTGGTGATTTTGAAGCATTTTTTCCAGGTGTCTTTCATATATACCTCCCCATATATCAAGCTTCAGGTTTTTGTTTTCTGGGCTGGGCAAGGGAAGTGCACTGTTATAGAAGAGAAGTTCTAAAGGTGTAAAATTGTGTACATTGTGTGTTTACAGGAGATACCATTGAAGTCCATGGGGTCAAAAACACCTGAATTCGCTCACTTCTGAACGCAGGACTAATGAGCAGACCAGTATGAATAAAGACAGTTGAAAAGAATGCCGCCGCCCTGCTTCTCCACCTCGTCCAATCAGGGAGCACACATTTTCTGAATGGTGCCTCTACTGAGCATGCCAACCTCCTGTGTTTAGAATGCAGCAGGCTGGCCACTCAGCACGGGAGCAAGTGGAGAACATTGCAATGGTGGTGTCTACTTTCATGGGCATCACCCAGGTAATGGACTGTATATGCATAGTTACATTGGTTCAAGCTGATCCATTGTAACTGTATAATATATTCATACCTGGAATTCATCTCTGCAACTGATTAAATGTACCTGCAGTTATGAATGGTCCCAAACTGATGTCTGCCCATTGAAGCACGTAGACACTGACCCTTACACTGGTTGTTCCTAAATTCCAATGTATGAGATGCCAGTCTCAACACTTTGTAGTTGGTATGCCCCGTTCTGCTTTCCCTGCTAGATATTATAGCCACCCATCATGTGATGGACCAATTGGAACATGCGAGTTTGATTGGACCAGCACTTTTCACTATATGAAGAGTTGTTAAATCTGGCATGGTACAGCGGGCATTTTGGGGCACCACTGGAGGGCCATGTAAGATGTATGTGTGCATTGTACAGCTGCAGCATCTACAAACTTCATGGCACTGCAAAGGTTTACTTTAAAAAGTAATATTAAAGGCAGATGTCATACTTGCCTGCTCTGAGTAATGGTTTTGCAGCGAGCAGCCCTGGTGTTCCCCTGCCGGTGTTCCTGGCCCCTCCCTCCGTCCTCCATATCAAGCTACATGCTATGGGGGCACCGAGCAGGCTTGTTCCTGAGCCGCTGCTCTGTGTCTCCATTCACACACAGACTGTGACTCTGCCCCACCCCTGCTTTCCTCATTGGCTTACTAACTGATTGACAGTAGTGGGGTCCAATGGCTCCCGCTGCGGTCTCAGCCAATGAGAAGGAAGAGACCTTGGAGAGCCGCTGCTCTCTGTACATCACTGGATCAACATGGGGCTCAGGTAAGTATTGGGGGGGGGAGGGAATGGAGGCACTGCTTGCACAAAGGTTTTCCACCTTCATGCATAGAAAAAATTTGAGCCTTTACAGCCACTTTAACCTCCTGCCGACCGCACTATAGCGGAATGTTGGCCACTGCGCAGTCGCATACTTTTGGGCTGGGCATCTATTGACATCCTTCCGGAACTCTGCCTCCCCGCATGCATCATGAGCGCTCTGTGATTGTTGTATACTTTGGACACAGCTGAACACAGATTGGGGTAAAAGGCCAATCACAGCAGCCCTGTGCCATGTGATCAGCTGTGTCCAATCACAGCTGATCACTGTCTAAACAGGATTTTCCTGTTAGAAAAGCTAAACAAAAGTCCGGACGGCCGCACTCCAATGGAAAATGATTCCTATATTAATGTAAATCCATACAGCAAGGATAAAAACTGTTAATGCGGCTTACGTACCTGTCTTGATGGTGTGAAACGCGTTAGCGGTTTTTATCCTTGCTGTAGGGATTTACATTAATAAAGGAATAATTTTTTTCTTTGGAGTGCGGCAGTCTGGACTTTTGCTTTTCTTGCATGTGGTTGCATATTGAGCCGCACTGACACCTGAAGAGAGAGGAGATCGTTGGAAACAGACACCTGAAGCGGGTTTTACTCTTCTGAGGATTTGCCTGTTATCGGCAGTCCTCTCTTCACACTGACAGCGCGTGAGGAGAGGAGAGCCAGTAAGCGGCACATCTACAAGTTAGTGCAGCCCTGTCAGTGAAGAGTGTCAGTGCCCATCAACGCCTATGATCGTTGCCTATCAGTGCACGTTAGTGAAAGAGCAAAATTACGTTATTTACAAAATTTTATAACTAAGAAAAACTTTTTTGTTTTCCCCAAAATTTTCGGTCTTGTTTGTTCAGCAAAAAATAAAACATCCAGTGGTGATTAAAGGAGTTGTAAAGGCAGAAGATTTTTTTTCTTTTATCTTAATGCATTAAAATAAAAACCACCTGTGTGTAGCAGTGTCCCCAGCACCTCCTAATTACTTACCCGAGCCCCTTCTCTCTCCAGAGATGTCCACGAGTGTCTTAGCTGTCCCAGAGACTCCTCTCTCTTCCATTGGCTCCCGTGGCTGTCGGTCAACCAATCAGGGGAAAGAGGGGGTGGGGCCAGGCCGGTGCTCCGTGTCTGAAGGGATACATGGAACTCTGACTCGGCTTGGGTGTCCCCTGTAGCTGGCTGAGGGGTCACTGGAAGGACCCAAGAAGAGGAGGATCCGACCTGCTCTGTGCAAAATCAACTGCACAGAGAAGGTAAGTATAACATGTTATTTTTAAAGAAAAGAAAAAAAAACTAGCCTTTTCGATCACTTTAAATTTCACCAAAAGAAACCTCTGTTTCAAAAAAAAATCATAAAAACGTCATATGGGTACAGTGTAGCATGACTGCGTAATTGTCATTCAAACTGAAAGTGCGGAAAATTGGCCTGGGCAGGAAGGGGGTAAAAGTGCCCTGTATTGAAGTGGTTAAGGCCTGCCTAAGTAGATAGTAGATAAAATAAAAGACGTTTGAAGTTAACACGTATTGGAAACACAGCACGCGTATATCAGTATGTATGAGCACATCTAATGCATATAGATTTAATTTTTTGTTCTTTCATGTTGAGAGTTGCAAAGGACTGTCAGATAAACGAAGGACACCGGGGCTTGCTAGAATAGTGCTTGGAGCTACCTGGTGTTAAAGTGTGTTGTGGGAATGACAGGGAAGCAGATGGCTTGTCAGTAAATTCAGTTTTTTTTTTTCCCTTCTTGCTCATGTCCTCCACGCTCCCCACTGTGCAGCTATTGAGCATCTTGTGAATGATGATCTTGATAAACGGGACTGACAATCACGGAAAGGCAATACGGAATGGATCAGCTTGAGCTATAGCATTTAAAAATACATTTGCAAGTTTTCAATCTTCTGTGTAGGGTCAGAGAAGCCTAAAGTTCAAGGAATACAAAATATCCCGGCGTCGCGCTGTGAATATTTAATATATACACGTTGAGGCCGGCAGTCCTGCTAATGTCGCGTACACGCGATCGGAATTTTGGTCGGAAAAAGCTCTGATGGTTTTCCTAACGAAATTCCAATGGGATTTCGCTCAAGCTGTCTTGACTACACACGATCACACCAAATTCTGACCGGCAAGAACGCGGTGATGTACAAAACGTAAGACAGGATTAGAAAAAGTAATTCAATAGCCAATAGCTTCCGTCTAGTAGTTGAATCTGAGCATGAGTGAGTTTTTGCGTGTCGGAATTACATACACACGATCAGAATTTTTGGTCGGAAAAAGCTCTGATGGTTTTCCCGACTGAATTCCAACAGGATTTCGCTCAAACTGTCTTGACTACACACGATCACACCAAATTCCGACCGTCAAGAACGCGGTGACGTACAACACATACGATGGGACTAGAAAAAGGAATTCAATAGCCAGTAGCCAGAAGCTTCCCGTCTCGTAGTTGAATCTGAGCATGCGTGAGTTTTTGCGCGTCGGAATGGCATACACACGATCGGAATTTCCGATAGAAACTTTTTCCGTCTGAAAAATCGAGAACCTGCTTTCAGTCTTTTGCCGGCAGAAATTCAGCCAGCAAAATTCAGATGGAGCATACACACACAGACCCATTTTCTGACGAAAAGCTCTCATTGGTCTTTTGCTGGCCGAAATTCCGACCGTGTGTACGCGGCATTAGACCGCAGCAATGGAAAAATAAAGATATTGAGCCTGATTTATTAAGGGATTGGAGAATGTTCATGCTAAATATTGTGTAAATATCCTCTTCAATTATCCTGTTTATGTGCAGATGAAATAAGTAAACCGATTTTTCTTTTCACATGATTGCATAATTGAAGGGAATCTCCCCACATTTAATTGTGTGAAAATTCTGGAATCATTTAGTAAATCGGTCTCTTTGAATAAACACCTAATTGCATGTAATGTTCTTCTTTTTTTTTTTCTTCTAATGCACTAATATGGGATCCTTCTTCATACGGGCGCTGAGACCCATCCTCTGTGCTGAGCTGCTTTTTTTTGCGCCGTCTGCATCCACTTCGGAGCTGCATAGAAGTGGATACAGAGGAAGCAGCCGCAAATTATATGTGACATGCAAGCAGCACCCCTGACCCTCTGTCTGGACAGTGCTGATTGGCCCTGTGCTGATCGCATGCACCCTTCCAAAAAACTCACGCAACACACACCAAACTGAGCATGTGCAGAGTTCCCCCAAGGCTCTGTACTATCAGGAGATGAATTGAGGACAGTGGAAGAAGGGGAGGATCAGAGTAGACCAGATCAAAGAGGCTTTTTACACAATGAAGAGGATTAACCCCTTAGGTTCTACAATGATTATAACAAGCATGTTTTACTGTATCTATAGTCCGACTTTACTGTTGTGGGTTTGGTAACACTTTAACCTGTTCTGCCCCACGCAGATATACTGCGGCAGGGCGGCTCCCCTGTGCGAAATCACGTACCTGTACGTGAATTTGTGCACTGGGTCTGGGGCGCGTGCCACTGACTACCTACACCTGCTGTGATTGGACACAGTGGGAGCCAATGAGCGGGCCCGACTGATGCAATGTTTGCCGGAATCATGCGATCGATCCTAGGGGAGGCAGAACGGTGGTCTGCCTATGTAAACAAAGCAGAGTGCCGTTCTCCGTTCTGTTGGGGGGGTGGAGGTCTTGTGTTTCTGCTAAGCAGGAACACGCAGAAAGCACTGATCAGTGTATTGGTGGTCCGCAAAAAGAGTGTGTGTTGGTGTCCGATTTGTGCGCTGCAATGTCGCAGTCCAAAATAAGTCGCCGATCGCCGTTATTACTAGTAAAAAAAATGTAAAAAATCAAAATTCCATAAATCTGTCCCATAGTTTGTAGATGCTGTAACTTTTGCGCAAACCAATTAATATACGCTTATTGGGATTATTTTTTATTTTTTTTACAAAAAATATGTAGCAGAATACAAATTTGATATTTTTTTTTTCACTTTTCTTTATTGGATATGTTTTATAGCAGAAAGTAAAATATATATATATATATATATATATAATTTTGTTTTTTTCAAAATTCTTCATTTTTTTTTTTTTTTGTAGCGCAAAGGTGATTAAATACCACCAAAATAAATCTCTATTTGTGGGGGAAAAAAGACATCAATTTTATATGGGTATAATGTTGCACGACCGCACAATTATCAGTTATGCAGTGCAACATTGAAAAAAATGGCCTGGTCATGAAGGGGGGTAAACCTTCCGGAGCTGAAAAGGTTGGGCTTTGCTCCAAAAAAAACAAAAAACAAAAACTGGAAGCTGATTGGTTTCTATGCAGAGCTGCACCAGAATTTACACTCTCCAGTTTTAGTAAAGCAATCCCCAATGTTTCTTTTGTGTTGTATGCTCATTAAATATTACATTATATTTTGGCTTGCTTTGTGTTGTTTCTGGCAACAACCTGGTTAATAGTTAAGTTTATTACCTGGGCTCGCTGGTTTCAGTTGAGTAATTTATTAACCATGGTGTCGTGATAAGTCATCTGCTGCTGTGAAAGGTACCTGTGAGCTCTCGGGCTGCCCATACACATGCAGATGTCCTGCCAAGAACAGCATGCGATGAGACATCTGCGCTGGCGACTTGTCCCTTCCGCTCTGCAATGATGTGGAGATGGGTGGGAGCCATCTTCCCCTCACTTGTCTCCATACCCAACAGGTTGAAGGACCCGATCTCCTCCGCCATGGCAAAGGGCACCGGAGCGCGTTGGGTGGGGGAGCGCGGTGGGAGGGGGGCCCCACTCCCACCGCTGGTAAAAGTGTTCTCGCCACAAATCCGCCACAGAGACCATTTTTATGCCTCATCAGTGCCCGTCATTGAAGAAGAAAACGTATTTACCGAAAAAATTGACAGAAAAAAAATTGACAGAAAATTTTTTTTTTTTTTTTTTTCAAAATTGTCAGTCTTTTTTTTTTTTTATTTTTTTTTTTTATTTGTTGCGCAAAAAATAAAAATCGCACAGGTAATCAAATCCCACCAAATAAAGCTCTATTTGTGGGAATAAAATGATAAAAAATTTGTTTGGGTGCAGTGTAGCATGACCGCACAATTTTCATTCAAATTGCGACAGTGCTGAAAGTTGGTCTGGGCAGGAAGGTGTCGAAGTGCCTTGTATTGAAGTGGTTAAATCTGTTTAGCTTTTTAATGTACCTGAATTCCACTCCTTTGCTCTCCTTTTTTATGTTTTTTCTTTTTTTTTTGTCACTGCTTGGACCTTTCTGTTTTAATGGAGTCAACAAAACAGTAATCGGAAGCACTCCGCAGGCACTACTCTCCAAGCATCACCACCTCCCATTTCTATTCTCCATTTGTTCAGTTTGGACAAAGGTGTCAGGCAAATGGTATTCACAGCTGACATTCACATACCTCTCAATTTGGAGGGGCTGTTCTTTGCAACTAAATCTCTGTCCCCCCTTCGTCAGTTGGCCCTCTTCTTGGCCTAATCGAAGGATCTCGATTAAAAAGAAAAAAAAAAAAAAACGATCAAGATGTGTTTTACTGCACTAAACTTTTTAGGTGACTTTGTTTTGAAATAAAGAAAAAATTGTTATAAAAACTTGGATTAAACCAATTATTTGCACAGAGTTCCAACTGTATACAATTTGTGTGTGTGTGTGTGTGTGTATGTATGTATGTATGTGTGTATATATATATATATATATATATATACTCGAGTATAAGCCGAGATTTTCAGCCTCTTTTTTGAGGCTGAAAGTGCCCCCCTCGGCTTATACTCGAGTCATCGCCGTCTGACTGCTCGATCAGCGTATCGAGCAGACAGACGGCGGACATACTACAATTTCAAAGCCGCGCCTCCGCCTCCGCCTCCGCCTGTGATAGGCGGAACACTGAATTTCCCAGCAGCCTGTGTTCCGCCTATCACGGACATCGTCTCATCCTCGTCCGTAGTACGAGGATGAGACGATGTCCGTGATAGGCGGAACACAGGCTGCTGGGAAATTCAGTGTTCCGCCTATCACAGGCGGAGGCGGAGGCGCGGCTTTCGAATTGTAGTATGGCCGCCGAGGCGCCGACGAAGAGCGGCGATCCTGGCAAGGCACGGGACGGGACGGAGGCAAGGCACGGCACGGGACGGGACGGAGGCAAGGCACGACACGGGACGGAGGCAAGGAGGCAAGGCACGGCACGGGACGGAGGCAAGGAGGCAAGGCACGGGACGGAGGCTCGGGACACAGGTAGGCTGGACACACAGACACACACACACACAGACACACACACACACAGACACACACACACACACACACACACACACACACACACACACACACACACACACACAGGGATGGATGGATGGAGACACACACACACAGGGATGGATGGATGGAGACACACACACACAGGGATGGATGGATGGATGGACACACACACACACAGGGATGGATGGATGGATGGACACACACACACACAGGGATGGATGGATGGATGGACACACACAGGGATGGACGGACACACAGGGATGGACGGACACACAGGGACGGACACACACACAGGGATGGACGGACACACACACAGGGATGGACAGGCATGTCTCACCCTCGGCTTATACACGAGTCAATAAGTTTGCCAGTTTTTTTGGGGGTAAATTGGGGGCCTCGGCTTATATTCGGGTCGGCCTATACTCGAGTATATACGGTATATATATATATATATATATATATATATATATATATATATATATATATATATATATATATATATATATATATATATATATATATATATATAAATATACACATACACACACAATTTTTACGATCTATCGCCTTTCGATTGTCGATTTACAATCAAAAGATATCCTTAGTTGTCTCCTGACATTTTCCATTTTGCTTGTTGGCTTTTGAAGCCCACATCTTCCGGGATACGGTGCTGCTGAGCGTCCGACATTCACCGCCCATTGTCACGCATGCTCAGTGTGTTTGGCTCGCAGCGCCGTCAAATTCTGACGTTGCCATCACAACGGGCGGTCTCGTCGGAAGTGCCCGCCCCTGTTGTGTCGTCATCACGTCACTTCCGGTTTCGGAATATCCCGAGCGTGCCGCCGGATATGATGGACATATATATATTTGTGGGTGGCAGAAGCTGGAAACTAGATTGGAAAATGGTATCGGGGGAAGGAGACAAAGGCACTGTAAATTTATTTATATATTTTTTAATCTATATGGTATAATAATCATTTAGAGAAAGTCCTAAAAGTGGGTGGAACTCCGCTTTAATTCTCATGGTCTGGGTTGAAGAATGTCACCAAGATTTTTTTTTTCCCGATATGTGTGCTGTACCATGTACCTGTATGAGAAAGTATCCTGTACTTTGTATTGTTTACTTTGTGTGAAATCCATATGCTAGTAGAAAAGAAAAAGATGGCAGCACTTCCTGGGAATAAAACTGCTCCTTTTTTACTGTGCAAAAATGGGAATAAAAGACATGCCACACACGCTCAACCCACGAGGGTCAGCAGACGCGTTTCACACTCCTGTGCTTAATCCTTGCTGTGAAACGCGTCTGCTAAACCTCCATGGGTTGAGTATGTGTGGCATGTCTTTCCCATTTTTGCACAATAAAAGGAGCTGTTTTATTCTCAGGAAGCTCTGCTATCTTTTTCTTTTCTATCTGCATATGGGGTTTGTGGACCCAGGATGTTTTGGCAGCTGGAGATCTTACAAGTAAGCCTTGGGCGCGGTACTGACCCCATTTGCCTTTCCCAAGTCTATAATAAGGCTTGCCTATAGGTACAGTGACGATCTTGTAAACTTGTACCGTTTAATAGATATTCACATTTGTAGAGGCCGGTGAAATCTTTAATTTATGCACACTGCGTTCTTGATTGATGGCATACTGGAGTATGCCGTCCATTGAGAGCGCTGTGCATGCGTGGGAGTCACATAATTGCAACCCCGCCATTCAAACAGCTGGAGCCTGTGATCATGGAAGGAGAACCGGATGGAATTGCTGACAGCGTGCTACTGGAGGGCTTTGTTTTAAGGCAAGTCTGTCATAATGTGCTAGTATGACTTAAACCTCTTTCACACTGGGGCGCTTTTCAGGCATTTTAGCACTAAAAATAGCACATGAAAAGTGCCTTTCATGCCTCCCGAGTGCTTTCACGCTGGGGTGGTGCGCTTTCAGGACAGGGAAAAAACAGACCTTTTGAGGCGGTGCAGGAGCGGTATAAACACTGCTCTCAAAACGCCCTGCCCATTGAAATGAATGGGCAGCGCTGCCGAAACGCCTGCGAAGCGCTTTGGCAGCACCGCAACAGGGCCGGTTTTAACACTTCGGCCACTAGTGGGGGTTAAAAGTGCTGTGCTAGTGGCTGAAAAGCGCTGCTAAAACTAGCGGCACTTTACCGCTAACCCCAGCACCGCCCCAGTGTTAAAGTACCCTAAAGGTGGTTGTAAAGGCAGCATTCTATGTATTAAGATAAAAAGCCTTGTGTGTGCAGCATTCCCCCCCTAATACTTACCTTAGCCCCTTGTCAATACAGCGTTGTCCACCAGTGCCTCAGCCATCCGGGACTCTCCTTCCTGCGTGACTGAGAAACGGCAGCGGCGCCATTGGCGCCTGCAGCTGTCAATCAAAGTCAGTTAGCCAATGAGGAGAGAGGGATGGTGCTGAACCGCAAATCCCTGTCTGAATGGATACACAGAGCAGTGGCTCCGCTCCAGTGCCCCCATAGCAGGCTGCTTACTGTGGGCGCACCCGAAAAGAGGAGGATCCAGGCTGCTCTGTGCAAAACCACGGCACCCAGCAGGTAAGTATGACGTTTGTTATTTTTATTAAAAATTTGACTTTAGTATCCCTTTTATAAATTTACCCTTTTTTTTTTTTTTTTGTGATTATTATTGGAGTTTACCTCTTTAAATTCCATCTTCTGGTCACACTCGTGTTCTTGTGCCCCTCTGTCGGCATATTTCTGAAGCAAAGGGCCACCGCTGTGATACAGAGGTGACTGCTAGAGTAATTCAGTTAGCGGCTTAATTAGCCTCCTGTTCTCCAGTTTTTTTTATAGATTCCTTGTTCCCATTCAGTAGCGTGGCTGCTCATATGGTTCGCTTATTTGTGGCACCACTATGAGGGCGGCCTGAGAGAGAATTGGTCTTGCGGAGGTCCTATTGTTGCCGGGATCAAGGCTGAAAAGATTACACTACTACTCATCAGTCTCCTTCTTTAGGGCTTTGTAAGTTGGTAATATAGTTATTCAGGCATAATGCCACCCCATAGGGTGAGGGCACTCTACACAGGATTATTCTGGAAAATAGAGAATTTGTCTTCTTTTTAAGTTTTGGGCACACAAATTCTTCACATCTCTGTATTACTGTTTGCAGATACATAACTTTTTTCTTTAAATTTACAGTTTTTGTTTTTTATTGTACTTGCACATGATTAAACCACTTTGACCTACAGGTAAGCCTAGATTAAGGCTTACCTGTAGGTCCAAGAAATATCTCCAAAACCTATATGGTTTAGGAGATATTTACAAAAAGACATCCATGCGCCATAGACAGCGGTGCGCAGGCACACTGGGCAGGCCGCAAATTGCGGCCATATGCCGCTCGTGTCTGCTCCCGTACGCATGCGCGGGAGTGACGTCATGGCGGCTCCAGCGAATCACAGCGCCGAAGCAGCGACACCCGGAAGTCACTCCGGGATCCATGGCAGCGGCGAACATGAAGATGGAGGACCGCTTCGGGGGCTTCGTTCTCAGGTAAGTTATTCATAATGAGCTAGTATGCTATGCATACTAGCTCATTATGCCTTTTGCCTTGCAGGTTGCATTTTTTTTTTTTTAAGTGCCTTTACTTCTTCCTTAAATAACTAAGTATAACTAAAGTCAAAACTTGTGTTTTTTAAATTTTGGACAGAGTGGAGAGGGATCAGAACACAGTCAGATTTTGTATCGCTTGTCTGTGTCCCCGTTGGGTAGATTCACCCTCTGTTTGTCCTGTTTACCGTTCACATTGAAAGTAGAAAATCCAAAATTTTGGTTGTGCCCAGAACGTTGAGAGGGGAAATCTTCCAACAGGGACACTAGTTTTGGCAACAACCAGGGATTCCCTTCGAAGAGATTTCATCACACTTCCTGTTTTGACTGTGGGACAGGAAGTAAAGGGAAACCTCCCCAATGAAGCACAGATGGCAGAAAAACTCTGGCGGGCTTATAACCTGTACTTCCTCTATTCAAAATTAAAAAAGCCTTTAGTTTTATTTTAACCACTTCAGCCCCGGAAGATTTTACCCCCTTCCTGACCAGAGCACTTTTTGCATTTCGGCACTGTCGCTTTGACTGGCAATTGCGTGGCCGTGCGACGTTGCACCCAAACAAAATTCACAACGTGTTTCCCCCACAAATAGAGCTGTATTTTGGTGGAATTTGATCACCTCTGCGGTATTTGTTTGCGCTATAAACAAAAAGAGTGACAATTTTGAAAACACATTTTTTACTTTTTGCTTTAATAAATATATAAATAACATTTTTTTCCCTCAGTTTAGGCCGATATGTATTCTTCTACATATTTTTCGTAAAAAAAAAAAAAAAATCGCAATAAGCGTATATTGATTGATTTGCGCAAAAGTTATAGCATCTACAATATAGGGGATAGTTTATGGCATTTTTAATATTTTTTTTTTTTTTTATCGGGACTGCAACATTATATCGACACTTTTGACACTATTTTGGGACCATTGTCATTTTTATACATTTTTTTACCTTAATGCAGGGAATGCTTTAAAGGGGAAGTATGTGGTTTTATTTTTTTTTTAATCATACTTGCATAGGTGGTAAGAACACTGAGAACTGAGTGATCAAACACTGTCAATCGCTCGGTTCTCAGGGCTCCCTGAGCAGAGATCTGGTGACTGTCAATCACTTCAGCCTGCTGTCAGCTGTAAACGGGTAACAGAAGTGCAAATCAAACTGCCCTCTTGTGATCCAAAGAAGTACAGCCAAATGAGCTTTAGCTGCGCTTCTCTTTTTTAAGGTAAAAAATGATCTGCCCTAACCATTTAAATAGAATTGGGTAACTGCTACTTTTTACACCAAACATGTATTTCTTTGCTGTCATACATAATGTACAAAACAATAATTGCGCACTTTTCATCACAGTTCAGCATAATATTGAACCATTGGTATTACTTCAGAAGGTGTATGTGTATTGGGGATCGACTGATATTGTTTTTTCAGGACCGATATTGATTTTTCGGTTGCCTTTCAGGTTGATAGCTGATATCAGATGCCAATAGTGTGTAGATTTAAAGTTTTTTTTTTGTTTATTTTTTAACACTGTTCTTTTTTTTTTTTTTTTTTTTTTATCACTTTTGTTGCTGTCACAAGCAATGTAAACAGTGACGGGTACTCTTCATGGAGGGATCGGGGGTCTATAAGACTCCAAACCCCTCCTCTGCTCTTTGAAAGTATTCAAAACGTCAAGATCCGAGTTTTTGAATACTTTCTATTTTTTTAAACTGCCGCCTTTAGCATGCCAGTAATCTGGAAGTGATGGCATGACATTGCTTCCGGGTTACTAGATCTGAGACCCGAACAAAGCCGATCCAGCTTTGTTTGAATCTCTTGACAGCCGGCGGAAATGATGGCTAGCCGCTTGATCCACCCGGTGGGACAGGAGACCCGGGGGGGGCAGGGGGCGCAGCAGAAGGCATGGGGAAAGGGACAGCCATGACTACCTCTCCTGCTGCTTGTATTAACAGCCGCATTGGTTGTTTAGCCTTATTGGTTGTTATTACAAGAATGCTGATTGTCCACTCTAAAGAACCTGCAGGCATCACCCTGGTACAACCCCCTTGGAGCAATATCGGTAAGTTTGTGATCAATACTGCAAAAAAAAAGGGCATATCGGCCGAACCAATAATCGCTTGACCCATAATGTGTATTATAACAGGTAAAACTAAAACCATTAGTGAAGGAAAGGGGAGAGGGATAATAAAGTGGGTAGTAGGTGGTAGTAGTAGTGGGTAAAATGATACTAAAGGTTCATTTAAAAAAACAAAAAAACAAACGTATACTTACCTCAACTGTGCAGCTCGTTTCACACAGAGTGGCCCTGATCCTGTTTTTCTAGGGTCCCTCGGTGGCTCTCGCGGCTCCTCCCCACATCTAATAACCCCCTTGGAGAAGCGCTCTCCCGGGGTGGGGTTACCTTGTGGGCACGCTCCTGAGTCCAGCATTCGGCGTCCATAGAGGCCGATTGCAGGATCAGCCCCGCCCCCCCCGATGCCTGCATCAATGGATCTGATTGACAGCAGCGGTAGCCAATGGCTGTGCTGCTATCACTCTATCCAATCAAGAGCCAAGAACCCTGAGCAGAGAGACGGCGCGTCCCCGTGGGACAAGTTTGAGGGTCCAGGTAACTAAAACGGGGGGGTCGGTTACTGTTGGGTGTTTTTTTTTTGCCTTAATGCATAGAGGCAACCCCTTTAAGGACAAAGAAGGTATGATGTATTTTACTGTCCATGGCAATCAAGCCTTACTAAATTGCTTCTGACAGTTCCTACTCATAGAAGTCAGTTTATACATGGAGGTAGAACAGCGTAGTCGGGAGGATTCCCTGGAGGACATTGTAGGCAGTAGAGAAGTTTTCCCGTGAAGGATTTCTTTCTGAGCATAGTACAGGAGGAATGAAATGTGATGAGTTATCTGTATGTCCTCGTGTACTGTGTACTCAGGAAGGCTGGAAGGGTCACAAGGACATCTGTAGGCAAGAGTTAAACCAGACCAAAAATAAAATGTTTGCACCTGGCTCCGGCCCCCTCCCTCTTCCTCAATTGGATGATATTCTATTTTTTTTTTTTTTTTTTTAGAAAAGCTTATTAACTGTTTTGTGCTGCAGGGCAGCACTTCTGCCTTTCTTACCTAGACGAGAATGACGTTGCGCTTGATTCCAACTGTGTTTAGATATGCTGCAGGGCTTTGACTGGTCTCCGGGACCCGTTAGGGACCTTGTGCACACCTATGTGTGGGTTTTCCTGTGTGCATGCACTTGGACGGAGCAGTTACGTTTTTGCACATGTGTGAAACCTGACGCATATGTTCCAGGTCTCTGCTAGGCCATGCAGAGCCCTTCAGGATATCTGCATGCATGGCAGACATTCAAAGATGGCAGCACCAGTGGAGGGGGGTAGCAATAAGGGGACTAAAGTTCCTCTTTAAGGGTATCCAAGACCTCTAGCCAATAACTATCTAGCGCTGTCCCTGTCCTTAACATATGTGCCGAGTCCTAAAACAACCAAACAATGCCCCGCGTCTGGTTGGATACAGGTGACGTTCGGCAGACCATTTACTGCATGCCTCCATTTTTCAATCAAAGGGTCTTGGGAAGAAGTTCATCAGGAATCAACTCAAATTCGCACAGCATATGGCTAGCCGTAACCTGAAGGATGTTTTTAACTTTCTCCACTGTGTTCAGAAAGTTTAAGCTATTTCAGCACAATTTTAAACCTGCCGAACAGTGCGACTTGCCAACATCTGTGCGACTTTATGCACAGATGTCAATGCAAGTCGCACATGAAATTGCAAAAAAAAAATAGTGCAGGAAACTTTTTTCAAAGTTGGTGCAAATTGGTCGCACAGATTTGAACGATTCCATAGCCAGCAACAGGGTGCAACTTTTCATTTGACTTTTTGATCTGTCATGTCACATGACAAGTTGCACTGGTGTGAACTGGTGCTAAGTAGGAGTAAAATTTGAGTTATGCTAGGTTCACACTTGTGCGGGTGTTGTAGCTGCTGGACCTGCACAAATTTCTGCAGCTTCAACCACTTGCACAGTAAAACGCGGGCCCCGCAGGCAGGTGCCAATAATCCGAATGGCACACCGGCTACACCGGGAACCGTGCTGTTCTAGTGGTTCCAGTGCAGGCTGCGATTTCCAAAGTAATGCAGGGACTTCTTTCCTGTATTTCACAGGACACAAGAGCCCGTTCAAATGAATGGGCTGTTGTGCCTGAGAAAACGTGGGCTGCACGGCCCACACAAGTGTCAACAAGGCCTGGGGAATGCCCAGGAAAAAACCAAGCCTACTTAGCACCAGCTCGCAGACAACCAAATTAATCTGTCAGTACGTTAAAAGCAGGGGTTTAGTCTGCACGCATTTGCAAACGCATGCGTAAGCCACAGAGCCTCGTCAAGGCACCCTGGCATCTGTAGTCCTAACGCTAAAATATGAGTGTCCCCACAGTGGAGGCACATGCGTTCTAATGGATAGATGAGGTCAGGTGGACTAGTGTGAATCTAGCTTAAGTAGTAATTTAAAACTCAAACATGTTCTGTGACTCCATACAGTTAGGCCTTAAAAAAAGAAAAAAAAGAAAACCCTTTATCACTGGTAGCAAATCCTGAAATGCTGAGGAAGGCGTCTCTTCTGACTCGGGGGCCGCTGATAGTGTTAACAGAAGGTGCAGAGTGTCACAAGTGCCTGTGGGTCTTGGCAGTAGAAAAGTAGGTATCCACGCCAGGCAGAAGGGGTGGTCAGTCTTCAGTAAAGCAGAGGGACTGGTAGACAGCTGGAGAATGGCAGACTGAAGCAGGCTGGTACTGGCGACAGTGGGCAGGTGAGGCATGCACTTGTAGCAGACTGTAGAACAGCAGGCACAGGAGGATGTGTCAGGAAGCAGTCAGGCATGCCAGTGTCATATACTGGCAGGATGGATTGGGTACAGAGGAGCAGGCAATAGCGCGGTCTAGGTATAAGCCGGGTCAGGAGCCTGTCAGTGCAATAGAAGCAAATGGCGCACGCAGACGCCGAGGTCAAGGACAAGCACTCAGAGTTCAGGGTGGTCAGACAAGCTGGGTCAGCAACTGGAATCTGGATACGGGATGCTGGGAAGCCTGAAAGACGTGACGGCACTGATCCTGAGAACTGGCCGAGATTAAATAGCCCGTTTGGCGCCAACATCTGTCACAGAATGTGCAAAGGCTTGTGTGCGCGCGTGAGTATGCTCGTGAGCACATGCGATAGCCAGTGCCCAATTCTTGCGAGCACGAAAAAGAACATGTTTTAGCCTGTGCACAGAAGGCCTTTTATTACACCTATTAGAAGAATTCAGAATAGAAAAAAAAATAGTTTCTTCTACAGAGAAGTTAATGATGATGAATTGCTGTGACAAAATTGGAAAGGTAATTACCAGTGTATGGCCGGCAATTGTCTGTGTAAACACACTGGTTGCCATTTGCTTCATTGAACCTTTAGCAGTTTCTGTAAATGAGTGGCGTTATTATTACTATTATTATTACAGCTCTGCTACCGTTTCATCTTCAGTCTGGAGCTGTTGTTCAAAAAATGAGTAAGCTCACTGTGTATATAGTGCCTTTCCCATTGAGGTTTGATACTATTGTTGGCATTAAAGACACAGGCATTCTTGCTTAAAGCAACCTTACATTGTTCTTTACAAACTTGCTTTACAGAAATTGGGACACTATGTAAATGTTTTTCCTTTCACAGTATAGTATGGTGTGTCCAATTAAGATAAAATGTAATCCTGCAATCTTATTTGTTCTGCTAAATGTTAGGGCTGTGGAAATTAAAGATGAATTCCTCGATTAATCGATTCATTTTTTGATCGATCAAAATTATTTTTCATCGTTACCTCTGCGGCTTCCGGGTCTTCAGGGAGCTCCATCAGAGATCCGGTGACGTCACGGACATGGATGTCACTGGACTCCTCCCCCTTCCCCAAGTGCCTCCGTCTACTAACGAAGGGAAGGGGAGGAGTTCAGTGACGTCGAAGTTCTGATTGAACGTAACGTGTATGGGGGAGGAGCTACGCATGGCGTCACCTACTGCTTCCCTACGGAACTAACACGGTCGTCGGCTTTACATGCTGTGTTTTTATCATCTTTTATGTGAGTAGTTTGTGTTTGAACACAAAAATTAAATCTTATACTTAAGTGGTGAGCACTTAGACCTGGCGTCCTTGCTGAGATCTAAGGAGACGCGAGAGAAGTTTATGGTCTGTGTTAACCCTTTTGACACTCGCTTGCATGACCACCTGTTTGCACAGGGGTCCATGCCATAAGGTGAGAATGATTAGTTAGACCGGAGGTGGAGGGATTGTCACGATACTGTGGGAAAAAAAATTACTTACGTCAGTGCAAGAGTTTGAATTTAAAACGTTTTTGTGCGAACTGTGAAGTTAAGTCATGGATTGTGGAAACCAACTAGTGTGGGGTGATTGTATGTAGTGTATACCACATTTACCACTGACTAATGCAGAGTTGCAATGCAAGAAGATCAGCTAAAAGTAGTTGGATCTGTATGTGCATTATATTTAATCAAAATTAATCGATTAATCAATTAAAAAAAAAAAATTTATCGAATTCGAAAATTTTAATCAGTAACAGCCCTACTAAATATATATTGAAAGTTTTTTTTGTTAAAGGGGTTGTAAAGTCGGAAGGTTTTTTTTTTTATGTTAATGCATCTCTGTCCAGCGATGTCCACGATTGTCTCAGCCATCTGAGACCCTCCCTCCTGATTGGCTGAGACACAGCAGCGGCTCCCGCTGTTGTCAGTCAAGGCCAGTTAGCCAATCAGGAGAAGAGAGGGGGTGGACCACGACGCTGTGACTTGGCTCCGATGCCCCCATAGCAAGTTGCTTGCTGTGGGGGTCACTCAACAGGAGGGGTCAGGAGCACAGAAGAGGGACCTGAGAAAAGGATCCGGCTGCTCTGTGCAAATCCACTACACAGAGCAGGTAAGTATAACATGTTTGTTATTTTTATAGAAAAAAAAAAAAAGACGATGATTTACAATCACTTTAAATCTGTATGATGAGTGCAAAACATATCTCTTGATTTTGCAAGCTGATAACTTGGAGAGGTCTGTTTTTTGTACCCCATTAGATATGAAGTAGGCAGGCTGGCAACGTGGGCTTTGAAATTCAGAGCTGTGTTGTCATGTCTATACTTGCAGTGTGTTCAAATAGATAAAACATGTGGGAAATACACCTATATTACCAACAGTATTGGGACACCTGCCTTTACACAAACTTTAATGGCACCCCAGTCATTATCTCCGGCTGCTGTTGAGCAAATCCAATGATGCGCCAGCTGGGGGGCTTGGCCAAGTCCTGCATTCGGCGTCTATGGACGCTGAATGTTGGCCCATGGGAGTGTGCCTGCAAGCCTCCGGGGGAGCGCTTCTCCCAGGGGGTTATCTAATGCGGGGAGGAGCCAAGAGAGCTGCCAAGGGGACCCCAGAAGAGCAGGTTCGGGGTCACACTGTGCAAAATGAGCTGCACGGTGGAGGTAAGTATGGTGTGTTTTTTTTTTTTAAGGAACCTTTTAGTATCACTTTAAAAGCCAATATAAAGGAATAGTAGTGGTTAAAAAAAAAACACTTGTAGATTAAATTAACCTTTTTTTTTTGGGTTAATTCTCCTTTAAGGGGTGTGGCAGGAGGCGTGTCCTATACCTATATTCGTTTGCTAATAGGCGTCCCGCATTCCCATCTCAGAATGTTGGGAGGTATGCTTCAAGTGTACATTGACAAGTTAGTGGAGGAAAGGTGATCGAGGAGACAGACCTGTAGTCATTTCTCCGAAGGGCGAGTACCATTACCAAGATTTCAAGGTTGGAGGGAGCTATACTATGCACATGTCATGTACTCCTAATTATAAGACCAAGGAAGGACATATATGAAGGACATGGAAATGAATTTCTGCTGTTAGAAGTTCCATCTTAAAATGACCCACTTGACTAGAAATGAAAACTTAAATTCTAAAATAGATGGGCGATCTAAAATGTGGAACAAGGATACATTGAAAACAATGCCTAGGTTTGAATAGACTGCGTAAGTCCATTTAAATCTTTTCAGGGCGCTGAGATGAACTTTAACACTTAATCGCAGTATCGCAAGCATCAAGCCAATTAGAGAAAACTAGCAGCAGAATTGTTTACCGGGGAAACTAATCCACAGTTCATGTTTTCAAAAAAAGCATAAAAAGAAGAATCCGGCAGCTATTTGTGGACCTTTTGATCCTTTATTCCCTCGTCTGCCGAGTTGCAGCACAAGGTAGAACAATCACAACATACAACGCTGTGGACTTTGGAATGTTTGCATTTGCAGCTCTGTGACAACTGTGGAGTCAAAGGTGACCTGTCGGTATTGTAGAATATTTTGGATTGGAGAGCGCCTGTTCTGCATTTAGCAATCAGTAAGATTACAGCTGTCATTTTTCTGGGTCGGTTCTAACAATTTCTCATGTTATTGCTCAGCCCCTTGCTTTGACTTTTGTTAATTTGTTAGATTAAAATGTGAAAGAGTTAATTGATTGTCAGTATGCGATGATATGTAACGCTAGCCCAAGGGTTGCAGTGAAAGATGCCTTGCAATGCTTGGCATGTCCTTCTGCTTCCCTAATGTGCATGGCACAGCACTCCTACCTTGCTGATAGTGTGGGAATGTTCTGTGCCCGCCTGTGCGTGGGTTTCTTACTGCGAGCTCTATCTCTGCCGGGCGATGGCATCTTGATCTGCTCCTTATCAGCTGCTGATTTTCTATGCTTTTATCACTCTGGGAAAGGGTATCGGCATTCTTAAAGTCTTTTTTTATGCCAAATCTGTCAAGTGTGTCTATTTAGTTCAGTGATCCATTAAGTTAGTGCTTCCAGTGCACCCCTCACATCTTTTATTGAGAAGGCTTACAAATGTTATCTTTTATCTCGAGTCCAATTTATAGGTAGATTTCAATGGCTTATTATGTGAGAAAGTCGGCGGCAGCCAAAAGAAACATGCCAATAGAAGGTTGAAGAGCAAAGGCTTAAAGTGTTTCTAAAACCCAGGAGCTTGGATTCACTATATCTGGTCTCCCACAGTACACAGAACATGGAAATGCAATTATTTTAGTGAATATAAACTGCTAAATGCCTTTCCTCCTAATCAGCAGTATATAGTAGTGTGATTTTTTTTTTATCAGTATCCAGCCAAGCACTAGCTAAAGCTTGTAGGAGAAGTTTTCATACTGCACTGGCAGTCCTATGAGGCTGCAGGACCCCTGAACCTCTGTCTGAACAGTGCTAATTGGCCCTGTGTCGATCACATGCACCCTCACCAGAAAAAAAAAAAATAACCTCTCTAGCACACCAAACTGAGCATTTGCAGTGTTGCCCCCAAGGCATCAAGAGGTGGATTGGGGGCAGTGGAAGCATGCTTTACTGCATATACAGGCTGATTTTACTGTTGTGGGCTTTAGTAACCCTTTAATGAAGGTGGTAAAGCTCAGACATCTGCATGTTGAATGTTTATAATTAGAGATTGTCACTTAAAGCAGAGTTTTACTCAAAAGTGGAACTTCCGCTTATCCCCCCCCCCCGACACGTTTGCGGGGGGGGGGGGGGGAGAAACGGGTACCATAACAGGTATCGTTCCCAGCTTCCAGGAGATGGAGCCGCAGCCTGATCTCCCATAAATTCGGCCCCCTCCCCCTTTCTCCGCCACCGGACCAATTAGAAAGTGCAGCGTGCTTTGCGCATGCACAGTAGGGAACTGCCATATTCCCTTACCAGGAATGGCGGCAGCTGCACCTGACAGTTGATCAGAAGATCGGCTGGTGTGCCGCCATAGCGGGCACCCTGGACAGGTAAATGTCTATTTATTAAAAGTGAGCAGCTGTGGTATTTGTAGCTGCTGACTTAATTTTTTTTGTGAGGGGGGGCTGGACCTCTTCTTTAAAGTGGTTGTAAACCCTTACAAACCACTTTGACCTACAGGTAAGCCTAGATTAAGGATTACCTGTAGGTCCAAGAAATATCTCCTAAACCTACACGGTTTAGGAGATATTTGCCGAAAGACAGGCACCGCTGTCTACGGCGCATGCACTGTAGACAGCGGCACGCAGGCGCACTGAGCGCGCCGCAGTTAATGGCGATATTCCGCGAGTGGCGTCTCCCACGGGAGTGACATCATCACGGCTCCGACGAATGACAGCGCCTTAGCAGCGAGACCCACCAAGGAGGAGGCTCCGGACTACAGGGGACAGCGGAGACTTCGCTGGCTCCTGTGTCAGGTAAGTGACACATAATGGACTACTATGCGATGCATAGTAGTCCATTATGCTTTACCTTTGCAGGGAATCGAAGAGGAAGTAAACTCATCAGGGTTTACTTCCTCTTTAAGGGGGAAACTATACTATGGGTATGGAATGCAGACAGCAGCCTCCCAAAACCTCCCATCGTGGGCAAATGTATGAGCTTGCTAATTTTGCTATTACATGTTCAAATTTGATGAGCAGCCTCTCTAGCCAATGGGGAATTGTATTCAGCAGTAACGACAAGCAAGTTTTGTTCTGCAGCTTTCCTTGGTAGAATTGAAATTTGAACCTACCAAAAAGATTTAAAAGGCTGCTGCAGATACGTGAAGGAACCTCTATGTGGCTGCACTTCCTCTGTCAAGATTTTGGAGCCACAACAGGAAGTGAAAGAATCAGCCGCACCAATATGAAGGTAAATATCACCTTTGACAATTACGTCAGAACAGGCATGCCCATTGGAGGATTTCCCCTCTACTCTTATTTTAGATATCCTTGTTGTTTGTTTTTTTTCGTTTTGGTTAATGATCACCAGGACGGGGTAATCAACAACAATACAAAGCTGACAACAGAAATAACCACTTCCTCATCCTACCTTAGAGGTGTCGGAGTATGCCTGACTCAATGCCAAGCAGTTCTGATCAGGAGAAGCTCCACCATTTCCTGGCAGTATCAGAACTGAGGAAGGTGTGAGGGCTTTCCCGAAATGTGTTCCCATTGTGACATCATTTCCGGGGCAGCATCTCGTTAAGTAGAGTGGATTAGGGGCAGCGTTTTTCCAGCAGAGTCTGCTGGACAGGTGTGATCCATGCCCCTGACCAGGGTGGGAGATCCCATACCAGGGACACCGGATTCCATTGGGCCTTTCTGTCATGGTGCCATTCGTTACATATTTCTGAGTAATCTTTATTACTTGTTATTAAATCTTCACTGAACAACATCACTATTGGCTTCTTTTGCTCTTACTTTTTCTGTGTTTGCCAAAAGTTTGCCTGCCCCTTCCTGCCTCCCATTCTTTGACTTTGGCCATTGAAGCCATCAGTCATAGTGGTGAGCCAGAAGGAATATGCGAGAGGGAGCAGGCAAGCTTGGACCTTTCCAAGAAGTAGTGAAGCTTTTTTCCCAATAAGAACAGCCTGTCACTTTAAAGTGACCCTGTCCCCGATCTCCAAATTAAAATATAGCAGCTCCTTGTAAAGAAAGGTGTAAATACTTACCTCCTACTGCTTACCTGCCGAACTCTGCTTTGTTGAAAATGAATGGTTCTCAGAAGTTTCCTGGGAAGCCAACACTTCACTTTTGTCTTGTCTACACCATGTCATGGTAAAGGTTGAATTATTGGATTTTGGTCAGGGTTGAGCAAATTCCAATAGTCAAGTAGGTTATATTTTCTACAGATTTGTCACACTCGTTTTTGTTGCATTATTTGTGTTGTAAGATATGACTATTACATCCTGGAGGGAGAGTCCTTCATAAAGCCTTCAAGCTGGGCAGTTTACAGAATTCACAAGTAAAGATCTAGCTGCCAGATTCCCTGGAAGTTATATGGATGATGTGAAAGTCAACCCAAAGACATCAGGGGAATTGCAAGTTTCTGTGGAGCAAACTGTTCACAGGCTGGTGTATGTACCCACAGGAGTAGCATGTCATTTTCTCTACCAATGTAATTAGGGTTGTCCCAATACCACTTCTTTTTTTTTTTTTTTTTTTAAGACCGAGTACAAGTACCGATACTTTTTTCAAGCACTCACTGATATCGATTACTGATACTTTTTGTATAGCCCTGTATGTTGCGGTCATTCAGGTGATTATCTAATAGTTTCTTGAAACTATCGATGCCACCCGCTGAGACCACCGCCAGTGGAAGGGAATGCCACATCCTTGCTGCTCTTACAGTAAAGAACACTCTACGTATTTAAGGTTAAACCTCTTTTCTTCTAATTTGAATGAGTGGCCAGGAGTCTTGTTAAATTCCCTCCTGCAAAAATGTTTTTTCCCTATTGTGGGGTCACTAGTATGGTATTTGTAAACTGAAATCGTATCCCCTCTCAAGCATCTCTTCTCCAGAGAGAATAAGTTCAGTGCTCGCAACCTTTCCTCATAACTAATATCCTCCAGACCCTTTATTAGCTTTATTGCCCTTCTTTGTACTCACTCTCTCCATTTCCAGTACATCCTTCCTAAGGACTGGTGGCCAGAACTGCACAGCATACTCTAGGTGAGGCCGGACCAGAGTCTTGTAGATCAGGAGAATTATAATTTTATCTCTGGAGTTGATCCCCTTTTTAATGCATGCCAATATTCTGTTTGCTTTGTTAGCAGCAGCTTGGCATTGCATGCCATTGCTGAGTCTATCATCTACTAGGACCCCCAGGCCCTTTTCCATCCTAGATTCCCCCAGAGGTTCTCCCCCCAGTGTATGGATTGCGTTAATATTTTTGCCATCCAAATGCATTATTTTACATTTTTCTACATTGAACCTCATTTGCCATGTAGTTGCCCACCCCATTCATTTGTTCATATCTTTTTGCACGGTTTCCACATCCTGCGGCAAAATTATTGCCCTGCTTGGCTTAGTATCGTTCGCAAATACAGAGATTGAACTGTTTACCCCATCCTCCAGATCATTTATGAACAAATTAAACATGATTGGTCCCAACCCTGGGGGACCCTACTACCCACCCCTAACCATTCCAACTACTCCCCATTTATCACCACCCTCTGAACTTGTCCTTGTAGCCAGTTTTTAATCAATGTACGCACCCTATGGTCCATGCAATTGGACTTTATTTTGTACAGGAAACATTTATGGGGAACTGTGTCAAATGCTTTTGCAAAATCCAGATACACCATGTCTATGGGCCTTCCTTTATCTAGAGGGCCACTCACCTCATAGAAGGTTAATAGATTGGTTTGGCAAGATCGATTCTTCATGAATCCATGCTGATTACTGCTAATGATACCGTTCTTATTACTAAAATGTTGTATATAGTCCCTTATCAGAGTTTACATACTATTGATGTTAGGATAACTGGTCTGTAATTCCAAGGTATGTATTTTGGGCCCTTTTTAAATATTAGAGTGGAACATCAGTGTTTTTGTTTTATGTTTTTATTATTTTTACAGTTTTACTTTTAGAATTTATTACGTTTCCTTTTTAATTATTTTTTTTTTCAGTTTTAGGGTAGGGGGGCTTTGGTGAGATGTCAGGGGTCTAAACAGACAACTGACATCTCCCCTCTATAGCATAGAAAGAGACTGAGGATAGAGATTCCCCAGTCCCTTTCTCAGCAGCCTCAGCTGCACTGAAGATGAATGAAGAGGAGACAATGGCTCCTCTCCATTCATAAACTGAAGCATCATAAACACGATCACTGACTCTGTCCATTCGTAAAAGGAAGGAGCTGGTGTTCTGCCGTATAGTGTCCAGCCATCAAATAGTGTCCAGGCCGTACTGCGCATGCGCAGTACGGAGCAGACGAAGCTTGGGAAAATCTCTGAAGCTGAACGGCGCCTGCGCCGTGAGTGGAGGTGGTAGCCCCACCATCCAAGCGGACATAGGGTTGTGAATATTAGAGGGCCCCTCGCGGGCGAGCTTCGCCCGCCATGCTTCGGGCTCGGCCACGCTGCGCTCGGCTTTTATTCCTACTCTATGTCCACTTGGATAGTTGGGATAGAACCTGGACTCATGGTGCAGGCGCCGTTCATCCTCAGCAATTTTCGGAATCTGTGTTGCTGTGTACTGCGCATGCGCAGTACGCAGCGGACACTATCGGGTGGAGGACGTTGTATGACAAGACACCGGTAAATGACATTTACTGGTTCCCTCCTCTGCTGTCCATTCTCAAAGCTCTGGGACGGGGTGGTGTTATTTTGGGCGGGGAGTGGACCGGAGAAGGTTGGGGGGGGAAGGGGTGCACCAGAGGAGGGGAGCCGGAGAAGGATACAGGGGAAACTTGGGAACAAATGATGCGGTGGCGGGGAAAGTTATAATAAATGATCTCCGTGTGTGCTTCTCCTCTCCCCCCTCCGTGGCTTTCAGCTGCTTTATCAAAAGCCACACAGGGAGATCGGTGATTAAAACGTCCCTGTCGCTGCACCGATTGTTCCTGAGTGTCCAGGTATAGGATTAGGCATCAGGAGCATTTGCGTGAGTACAAGTACGCCTGCAAATCCTTGGTATCGGCACCGATACTAATATTGGTATCGGGACAACCCTAAATGTAATGCATAACGGAGAGAATTATCTTGGAAACAATTGTCCACTGCAACCATTCAGGATCCAGCTGTTTGCTGTAAAATTGAAGCTCATGCCAGATTGGTTACTTTTTTCGCTGGTGAATCATTTTATTTTACCAGGTTCCCTTGCTGTTATTACCTCAGTTTCTCATAAGATGGGACTATTTCAGTCATGAAATTACTTTGCACTGACATAGAACTGAACCTTTTGTTATAGGCATGTCAAGTTCCATCAGGATTTCTTCTTTTTCATTTTAGGTAAAGTGAGATAATGGTCAGACTGCTAACAGTTGTGTATGGATGTTTGTCTCCATGTAATGAGATTGTTCTCGGTTGTGTCCAGATGCTACAACCAGAGCTTGGCTGCAGAATGAACATCGGTCATATGGAGAATCCACTAAGCAGCCATTGGCACCACACCCGCTCCCTAGAGGGTCATCAATGGGAATATATGAAGAGCACATCATGGGGGGGGGGGGGGGGGGACCGGAATGTTTAGCTTACAGCAACAGTGGAAGTTGAAGTGCATCTCCTTGCTGGGGCCAAAGAAAGCAGTTAAGGACAGGAGAATAAAACGATGCCCCACGCCACCAAAAACAACAAAATACATTTGTCCTGCTTTGAAACTAATGTTAAATTCTGTAGGGTAACTTGGTGAGCAACCAGGGTGGTTCCATAGAAGGTGCCCTTACCTGCTCTATAAAAAAAATTCTATGCCACATCTACAAGGAGAACACAATATTCAGAAAGTATTCATTTTAACAATTTTTCTTTTTGCGTTGTCCACAATGGATCTTGGTGATAGGTTGTTCTGCCTTATGAAATGATCAATTTTTTATTTATTTTTTTACATTTTCTACAGCAGACATCTAGACTTACATCAGTTGCTGCTTTTCTTTCATCTAAAGCATGGGTCTTCAAACTATGGCCCTCCAGTTGTTCAGGAACTACAATTCCCATCATGCCTAGTCATGTCTGTGAATGTCAGAGTTTTACAATGCCTCATGGGATGTGTAGTTTCGCAACAGCTGGAGGGCCATAGTTTGAGGATCCCTGATCTAAAGTGTTCTGTGTGGTCACATGATCATTGCCCTTTCCTTCCTGTTGTGGGGTATCTGTCTCCTTACCCTAACAGGGTCCTATGGAGGTGCCTATTTGTCTTCTAACCTGTGCTCGGACTACAGCCTCATTAGAAAAAAGCTGTCTGGGCCGACATGCATAGGCAGCTGCAGGGAAAATGAACTGAAGAAAGGCCTCTGCGCCTCCTCCGAGGTGGGGATTGACATTGGTTCCCAAGGCAGCATCTGCATGTCTGCACAATTTTTAAAACAAATTGGCATGCCTGCACGTGGCACAATGATTCAGGGTACATGTAGTCTGAATGTGTATGTGCTCCCTGAGTGGAAATTCAGGGAAGCAATGCACAGAAAGCACTATCCTGCGGCTAGAGGCTAGTGCATTCGTCATTTTAAATGGACTGATCTACACGATCAGCCAAAACTTTGACCACCTACCTAATATTGAGTAGGTCCCCCTTTTTGCGGCCAAAACTGCCCCTTTACCACCAAAAATAGCCCTGCATTGTGGCATAGATGCCAGTAGACCTCTGATGGTATCCTGTGGTATCTGCCAACAAGCTGTCAGTAGCAGATCCTTTTTGTCCTGTAAGTTGCGAGGTAGGATCTCCATGGATTGGGCTTTTTTCCAGCACATCCCTCAGATGCTCAATTGTATTGGTCTCAGAAATTCTCCAGATCTCATGTCAACACTTCAAACGCATTGTTGTGTTCCTCAAACCATTCTTGAACCATTTTTGCAATGTGGCAGGCCACATTATCCTATTGAAAGAGGCCATGCCATCAGGGAATACCGCTTCCATGAAGGTGTGTACTTGGTCAGCAACAATGTTTATGTGGGTGGCATGTGTCTAGCAACATCCTTATGAATGGCAGCACCAAAGGTTCCACAGGAGAACATTGCCCAAAGCATCACACTATCTCTGCTAGCTTGATTTCTTCCCATGGCGCATTCCGGGGCCATCTCATCCCAGACACGCACCTTGCCATCCACATGATGTAAAAGAAAATGATTCATCAGACCAGACCACCACCTTTCATTGGTCTGTGGTCCAGTTTTGATGCTCGCGTACACTATGTAGGAGCTTTTGGCTGTGGACATGGGTCAGCATGGACACCCTGATCAGTCTGTGGCTACAGAGCCCCATACACCGCAAACTGTGATGCCATTGTAACAGGATAATCGATCTTATTCACTTACAGACCTTTGCCACCGAGCCGCCCATAGCGTCGGTGGAAAAACGCCACCATTTTTAGCAGCGTTTTACCGTCGGATTTGCGGCGCATTTTGGCCTCTAGTGGGGTGCTTTTAACCCTCGCTAGCGGCCGAGAAATGATTAAAACCGCCTGCATTGCGCTGCAATGGTGGCGTTTTGCCGGCGGTATAGCCGCGCTGCCCCATTGATTTAAATGGGGAGTAGCGGTGGAGGAGAGGTAAACACACCGCTCCAAAGAAGCTGTTGGCAGGACTTTTCCTGGCGTCCTGCCAGCGCACCGCTCCAGTGTGAAAGCCCTCGGGCTTTCACACTGGAGACAATGGAGCAGCTGTTTAAGGGCGGATTGCAAGCGCTATTTTTAACACTATAGCGCCTGCAAAACGCCCTCGTTGTGAAAGGGGTCTTAGCCTGTCAGTGGTCATAAAGTTACGGCTTATGGTTATGTCTGAACATTGCAATGTGCTGTTTTTGGGCTAAACTGATTTCTGTGCTATAACTTTGGTTTCATTCACTAAATTATTAATAGATGAAGAAATTATAACCGTATTAAACTTTAGAACATACTGAAGCCTCATTCAATTAAAATTCCCTTTAAACTGACAGATGGCCTCAAACCAGCAAAAGAAGCATTAGTTTGACATGCTTTTCTCTGCCTGTCAGAACGTCCCTGTCACTAGATTTATACTATTCTAGCACTAAAGTGGTATTCAAAATGTTGAAAAATGCTGACAGGTAGGGTTTTCTGGGACAGAAGAGACTCTATTCTCCCTACTTTTCTACATTAATTTACACTGAGCCGTGCATGCGCAGCTCAGAGTACGTTTTACCGCACCCTGCTCTGTGCTGTAATAATAAAGAGACTCTTCTGCACATGAGCAGCTGAACAGAGCGAACCTGGAAGGAAAGCCAAGAGTAGGTGGAAGTGCCCAAATACTGGCAGCACAGTGCTGGAGGGAATACTGGCACATTCTGGCATAAACCTGCAGGAGACCTGTTTACAAAAAAATGTTTAAACCGAGTTTTTAATTTTGCTTTAAAGTGGAACTTTTAGTCAGAAAATGACAGTGTTCGTTACCCCAACATTTCATATTCCTGGAATGTGCCTGTTCTACCATTAACCTGTATGAGAGAGCCTCCTGTTCTTTGTATTGCTTCCTTTCTGCGGAATCCCTGGTGTTCCTGCCAGTTCCTCTGCTTTCCCATTAAAAACTGACCACATTAAGCAGGGAGAGCACAGTGTGGTCAGTCCTCGAGCAATACTGGGAACTCTCTGTGCTCTCCTCCAATGATCAGACTTGTCCTGACATGCACTCCCTGCACAGCCTTTCACTGGGAAGCTTAGTGTCCTGTTGTTTCTCCTCCCCTCAGCTCTTATGTCTTATGCAGCTGAGAACAGAGGAAATGTGATCATTTAAAAAAAATGTGTGTGTATGTATATGTATGTATGTATGTATGTGTGTGTGTGTGTGTGTGTATATATCAGAATAGTTTTGTTTTACAAGGTGTTTATTTACAATAACTTTAAAGTGTAACTAAACCCTGCATTCACTATATCTGATCTCCCACAATACACAGGCCATGGAAATGCACATATTTTAGTAAATATAAACTGCTAAATAGCTTTTCTCATTAGCAGTATAAAGCAGTCATGTGACTTCTATCAGTTCCTGGTAAAGCTTGTAGAAGGAGTTGGCCTGTCTGGATCCAAAACCCCTGACCCTCTGTCTGGACAGTGCCGATCACATGCACCCTCCCAAGGGAAAAAAAAACTTTAGCAATACACATCAAACTGAGCATGTGCAGCCTGACTCCAAAGGCTCTGTCTTATCTAGAAATGCTCTGGAGTCAGTAGAAGGGGAGCTTCTGTGCATATAGAATCAAACAGCCTTTTTGCACAATGCAGAGGATTAACCCCTTAGGCCTCTTTCACACGGGGCGGATCAGTAAAGATCCGCCCCGTGATGATCCGCTCGCTCAGCGGGGATCGCTCCGTTGTCCCCACTGAGCCGGCGGCGGACAGGGCGGTCTCCCTACACTGTGCAGGGACCGCCCTGTCAGCTCTCCGCTCTCCTCTATGGGGATCGGACGAGCACGGACCGTGTGTCCGTGTTCATCCGATCCGCTCTGCAGACGGACAGAAAAATAGGATTTTCCTCCGTCTGCAGAATCGGACATTTGCGGAGGCGGACAATAGCGGGTGTCTGCGGATGCTCATCCGCAGACACCCGCTATCCCATAGGGATGAATGTATGGCCCGTATTTCATCCGCAAACGGATGGATGAAATACGGACATACCATCCGCATGTGTGAAAGGGGCCTTAGGTTCCACAGTGAGTATAACAAACATGCTTTACTGCACATACAGATTCATTTTACTGTTGCTGGTTTAGTAACACTTTTGACTTCTTTCACACTGAGGCAGTTTTCAGGCGGTTTAGCGCTAGAAATGTCGCCTGAAAACTGCCTCCCATTCATTGCAATGAATGCTTTCACACTGGAGCGGTGCGCTTGCGGGGTGTTAGAAAAAGTTCTGCAAGCAGCATCGTTGGGGCAGTTTGGGAGCACTGTATATGGTGCTCCCAAACGTCCCTGCCCATTGCAACGAATGGGCAGTGCTTGAAAAGCGTTTTGGAAGTGGCACAATACAGTTTTTAACCCCTCCTTTGGGGCTAAAAGCGCTGCACTAGTGGCTGAAAAGCATCACAAGAGCGCCGCCTAAACAGTGGTAAATCGCAGATAAATTGAGCGGTGGCTTACCGCTAATGGTTGACGCTTTCAGTGTGAAAGCAGGTAGATCACTTCAGTCTGGCCCCTTTTACAGGTATAGGTGTGTAAAACATGAAAAATAAGCACCTATAGTGTATAAAACCCAGTAATACTGTCTCGCCCTGCTCTGCACATGCTCAGTTGCTCTTTATTTTTTGCCATCACAATGAAAATATCCTTTAAAGTGGACTTTAAAGGCAAATAAAAGTATAGTTGAGAGAGTATACAAAGTATTTATAGTACAAAAAATATTAATGATTAAACATAATCACTAAAATAGTACATATATAGATCTAGAACGATGGAATGTTTAAACAATTTTTGATGTCACCATATTTTAAACACATATGAAGTCCTTTATACCCAACGCGTTTCGGAGTACAATCTTTCTCCTTCAGGGGTGTATGAAGAGGAAAATGTATCTATAACATAGTTAAAGAAATAAAATGTCTAATAATAAAGAATTATAATCAAGTAAACAAATGTATATATAAAGTTTAACTCGTACACTTACATAGTACTTGGAATGTTGAAATTCTTCTTACTATCATCATGTAATGTTTAAAAACAGGAGCGTGTGACAGTAAGAGCTGTGTCTATGGATTCGCTAATTTTTATCTTTTGTCAGGGTGATGAATTTGTAGAGACCGATCTGCTGACAGCCTAAAGATTTACTGCTACTCGGGAGCTCTGAGCTTCAGCAAAATGGCAGCCTCCAGCAAGAAGGAACAATGCTGGAGGCAATTTACAGCACACGCATATTTTGGTGGCCTAATTATGAATGCGGAATGTATGTTCCTTGCTAAAGAACATTATTTTTTTTTTATCAAGTTATGGGTAAGGTTCCACTTTAAATTCATCCTCCCATGGAAACCTGTAATGAAATATGTAGGCTGCTGCTGTTAGTATTTCCATAATATACACTCTTCCTGACTGTCATGCCAATGACTTCAGTGGCTTCACAACTTTCACGATCGCTGCCCCGGGGCAAGCATGCAGATCAGGACTTCATATCACTTGCTGCATGCTTGTTCCAGGACTCGGAGCTCCAAAACATTGCGACTGTTGGAGCGGCATGACGGCACAGGTTTCCTCCAACCCATGTAGCATGTTACTATCGTTCGATCACTGTGTACTTTAGCACGACTGATCCTTAAATCCATTTAACAAGTCTTTGTCATGACATCACTGTGCAGAACAAGTCTGTACCTTCTGCATGGCCTGCAGCAGACACAGATGTAGCATGTTGAAGTCATGGACAGTTCATGCATTGTCTATGGTGATGGGAGCTGTGTGTGTGGGAGGGGGGATGTAATCCCACTTAGTATTCAGTGGACGAGTATGGTAGTATTACTAGGCAGCCCACGGCTCGGCTTCCTGCTCTCATTCACCAGACTGTACATCTCTGGCCAGGGAGAGGACGGATCTGTGAAATGGGTGCTTCAGATAGCAGGTGATTGCATGTTTGCGCTGGAACGGGATTGCGGCTGTGTGTTTTGACACGCTTGTGTGTTTTGTGGAAGAGGATCTGCTGCAGGACAAGTAGTGACTGCAGAGAAGTGCCGTGTTTATTCACCATGTGTGTAACGTGCGTATAATATACAGCATGTGAGTGCGTATAATATACAGCATGTGAGTGCGTATACTATACAGCGTGTGCGGTGTGTGAGTGCGTATGTACGCTTGTACACAGATGTGTTGCTAACATTCCATATAATTGATTCCTTAGATTTCAGCGTTGCTAAGAAAAGCAACCTGCTTTTCATGAAATAAATAGCTCCCCTGAGAGTTTTAAAGAAGGAACCTAATTAGGATTACATAGGTAGGGCTGTAGCATATATCTAGGTGTGTTTGGGTGTCGGTGATTACGGGCGGTCTAATGTTTATGAGGATGGAAAGCATTTTATTATAGTAGATGTGCTTGGGGCATCTGGAATGTCTGCACAGCAACATGCTCATTAACGGTCCGGATAATACCATATATTAAGCGCCGGGTGACACGTTGGTACTCATACTGTTGCGGTTAATTTGGGGTTGCGTTGCCCTTACTCTGGCATTTTGCTTGCCTTTTTTCTGCCCACATTTTATAGCCATTGTGAGGATTGCATGCTGTGCCAGCTTTTTCATTGTATCCGCAGGCTGCTAAGGTGGAGCCTTGAAAGATGATGTCATGCGCCATAAAATGATGTCATGCAAAGGTTGATGGAGACTTGCCAGGCAGATTGACGCCTAGTTTAAATCTCGAGGCTACACCTGTCACTGTCGAGCAGGGGGGTTTGAAAGATGAGCTTACTTAAAGCTTGAAACACGCTGCATGAGAGCCAATAAATTGTATTTAACATACAGCATTTGTATGACTCCTAAATTCCCAAACTTTAGACTGCTGGTTCACATAAAACTGTTCATATGTACGGGCATTTAAAAAAAAAAAATTTTAAAATTTAATTTCTTTCCTGATGTTGCTTAGGCTTCTTCCATTCACCCAGAATCTTGCCAGTAAGGTAGGATCAAGTTAAAACTAAGGGCACTGCTGTTGTTGACCTGCATTTGGTGAAGACAGCCCTGGAACTTTCATCTTTAAAAGCAAGTCAGCCATGGCAGCCCCCGTATCATTCCTCTTGGGTTCCCTTTAATTGGATTTACCCCTTACATTATGTTTTGGAGAAACAATGGTAAACATTCTTACCCCCTATATCCTTGGTGCCCAATCTGCGGCCCTTTGGCACTTTTTGTGTGGCTTTCGGGCCCCTGCTGACACTAATCTGTTTTTAATATTGCCCTCTAGTGCAGCCTTTCTCAACCTTTTCAACACAGAGGAGCTCTTGAAATAGTTCTCTGGTCTCGAGGAACCCCTGATAAAAATTAGAAATCTACAACTCATGATATATTAGTGTGATGGTCAGTGGGAAGAATGGTCCTTACACTTGTGGCCATTGGGAAGAATTACCTCCTTACAGATATCTAAAAAGATCAATGGTGTCGGTGGGAACTTATCTGAGAGGCAGAAATTGCCCAATGCTGAAGGAACCTCTAGCAACCTCTGGAGGAACCCTGGTTGGCAATCACTGCTCTAGGGATTTCTAACAGCCTTATGTAATGCATCTTCAGTCCATGACTGTTTACTGAACCATGTCTCCAGTCTCCAGCAAATATAGCATGCTTGCAGTCTCTGACCATCTCCTGTATTATGTCCGCAGTCTCTGACCATCTCCTGTATTATGTCCGCAGTCTGACCATCTCCTGTATTATGTCCGCAGTCTCTGACCATCTCCTGTATTATGTCCGCAGTCTCTGACCATCTCCTGTATTATGTCCGCAGTCTCTGACCATCTCTTGTATCATGCCTATAGTTTTTGACTATATCATATTGTGTCTGCTCTCTCTCTGATAATGGATTGTCGCTGAATTTTTCAATGGCCCTTTTGGGGCCCTGATGTCAGGTGCCCCAATATCAAGAAAATAGACCACTACCGCCCTACATAAATTCAGGGATTATCTCAAGGAGAGATCTCACTTTTGGATATTTTCCTCATGAATTAATTGCAAGCCATTGTACTGGTGGACTAGTAGTGTAATATAACCATTTGTAGATTGGATAATGGGATGGTAGGCTGGATGATTGGAATAGACCTGACACAAACGATCAATGCTTCATAGTCTGTAATGGGGAGATGGATGACATAAACTGAATAGTGTATGTGTATGTGTGAAAGGAAACGGGTTCAAGGGTGTGATCATTCATTGCTAGACTGTGATTTCTCCATGAATGTTTTTTTGTTGTTGCATTAACAGTTGTAATTGCTGCTGTTAAGTCTGTGGTCCATAGATCTATAATATGTCTGATTGTAATGGTTTTAAACCAACATTCATAAGACTATGCTACTAAATGCAGCACTGCTGAGGCATAAAGCACTTTGCAAGTGGCCTTCACCTACCTAGAATAGAGTAGAATATCTGACTGCATACGCCAGAATACAGTTTTTTTTATCCTTGGTGAAACCTAATGGTGGTCATACAAATAACACAAATTTGTATACAATCATATCATCGATGGGCCTCGTTGACACTGGTGTGATATAACCTACATCCATGCAAGGCTCATGTTTGCTTGCACGGGTATGTATATTTGTCCATGCATCCCCCATCAGGCAGTCCCAAGTACGCTCATGTGAACGAGGCCTTGCTGCTGTGCATTTGGAAATCCGATTGGACAGATTGGTCGATGTGCCGCACATTTAACAATCGTGTGGAATTATCCACCTTTCTACAATGTTTTTCCATCCAGACGGATCTGTATGATTTCAAATAAATTGATCAGTTCGTTTAAAATCAATTTGATGACAGTATGCGTGTTTGTGCTCATTCATAGATTCAATCATATTAAATGGTTCTGTGAAGAATTGTTTACTCAGACCATTACATTTATGGCCTCCAAAGGACTTTGAATCCCTGGCCTGTTTAAAATAATGATACCACAAGGGATCCGTCTGTCCAGTCCCTGATTTGTACTTGTGTCCTGCTACTTCTTGACTCACTTAGGATAAAGGTCACAGCCCTGGAGGTTGTACCTTCAGAAACAAGTAAACAGTGGCAGCTTCCATATTTACAGTACTGTTCAAAAAGTTTTAGGCATGTGTAAATTAAGAATTCTTTCAAAATTTTTTATATTTTAATCAATGCACAAAATGCAAAGTGAGCGAACAGAAGAAAGATCTAAATCAAATCAATATTTGGTGTGACTACCCTTCAGCGTGAAACCACCATCGTTTCCAATGCCCCGTACATACGAGCGGAAATTCCGCCATAAAAAGTCAGATGAGAGCTTTTGGTCCAAAAACGCGACCATGTGTATGCTCCATTGGACTTTTGCTGGAGGAATTCCAGCCAAAAAAGAGCATGTTCTCAATTTTTCGGTCTGGAAAAAGTTCAGATTGGAAATTCAAACACACAAAATTCCTACGCATGCTCGGAAACAATTTGATGCATGCTCGGAAGCATTGAACTTCATTTTCTTGGTTCGTTGTACGTCACCGTGTTCTTGGCGGTCGAAAGTTCAGTGAACTTTTGTGTGACCGTGTATGCAAGCCAAGCTTGAGCGGAATTCCGTCGGAAAAACCATCCAAGATTTTTCAGATGGAAATTCCGTTAGTGTGTACGCAACATTATACTTGAACACTTGTACAAAGTCAGGTATTTTGTAGGATTACAGTCAGTTATACCAAGCAGCTGCTAATGATCATTAATTTCATATGTAGGTTCAAACACACTCATTAACTCAAACGGAAACAGTTGTGAAGTAGAACTTAAAAGTAGGTGAGGAACAGCCAAACTCTGCTACTTAGGTTGTGGAAGACCGTTTCATGTCACAGGTCACATACATCATGGCAAGACTAAGCACATCAACAAGACATAAGGCAGTTATATTGCATCAGCAAGGCTTCTCCCAGGCAAAGATTTAAAAGCAGACGGGGGTTTCAAGATGTGCTCTTTAAGCTCTTTTGAAGAAACGGGAAACATTGAGGACCGTAGATGCAGTGTTTGGCTCAGGAAACTTAATGCGGCAGATAAGACGCATCATGCTTATTTCCCTTCATAATCTGAAGATGTCCAACAGTGCCTTTAGCACAGAACTGATGGAAACCAGTGGGACCCAGGTACACCCATCTACTGTCCAGAAAAGTCTGGCCAGAAGTGGTTTTCATGGACGAATTGTGTCCAAAAAGTCTAACCTCCAATGTGGAAACAAGACTAAGCTATTAAACTATGCATGGCATATAAGACCTGGGGTGCAGAAAATGGCAGCGGGTGCTCTGGACTGAATCAAAATGTGAAATACAACCAATGTCATTAAGAACCATCTTCAAATTCCTCTTCTATGTTTTCTTGAATTGTATTATCCCATATTTCTTAAATAAAACAATTTATATAAAAAAAAAAAACTATCTTCAGTGTAAAGAGGAACAAGAAGTCCTGGAAGTGATTGGGTTGCCCCCCACAGAGCCCTGATCTCAAAGTCATGGAGTTAGTTTGGGTTTACATGAAGAGACGGAAGAATTTGAGGCAGCCTGCATACATAGATCTGTGGTTAGTTCTCCAATATGTTTAAAACAACCTACCTGCCGAGTTCCTTCAAAAACTGTGTGCAAGTGTACCTAGAAAAAGGCAAAGGGAGGTCACACCAAACCTTGATTTCATTTGGATTTCTCTGATGTTCATTTACTTTCCATTGTGTTGATAAATAAACTTTTAACACTTCTATTTCTGAAAACATTCCTCATTTGCAGCATTTTTTTCACACCTGCCTAAAACTTTAGCACAGTAGTGTATACAGGTTATTTCTGGCGTATACGGATATCATTTAGTGTCCCATCAACTCCTATAAAGACCAACTGATTGCAGTTGATGATGGTGGCTTTTACTATCGTGGTACAAATAAATGGTGGATTTTAGGATGAGGGACGTGCGATACACTGCTATGATTATGCTTCATGGTTAAATAACTTTTGTAGCATTTTAGTGTCCCGTTAAGATGGGTGGGTCTAACACATGAGTTTCCTGTAATAAATATGATGTCATGCTTTTATTCACTTTGCCCCTCACTTTGGAAACCATGACATCACATCCTGTCTGGCTTTCTGCAGCGAGCCATAACCCACACACTTTTTGGTTATAAACGAATATAGAACTCAGGTTTCGCTCCCTGTCATTACATTGACACTGTGCAGCTTTGTGTGGCAAGGATCACCTTCTCACTTCCCGATGTACAGATCATTTCTGTAAGTTCTCTCAAGTTGTGAAATTATAATGTAGAAGTATGATTTCATTCTATGCATTTCTTCCTTCACAGGCCAAGAAAACCTTGTGTGGTCCATTCAGCTGTTGTATATTTTGGGTCTGACTGTTGGAACGGTTTTTGTGTGGATTATGTGACTACTGGTGCCTAAACCTACAAAGGGATACTGAGGAAGCCATAAGGTGAGTGCACCACCAAATTTATTTTTAAAGTATATTGGAATCTGAAATGTGAATCATTTTTAACTGAATCATTGTGCAGTTTTACTTATGTGACTTTTTTACTTATACTTGGCATTTGGTTCTGCCAGTGAATCCCGCAGTTTCTGGAGCCTGTCAGGTTAGGCACCTTTCACATGGGTGGTGGGTATAAACTGACTTGTGTCCTCCAATATGATTTGATCCACCAAAAAGAAACGGAAGGGGATCTGTTCCCCTCCGCCTAGGCCAGGGGTGTCGAACTCAATTTCATCGCGGGCCGCATCAGCAGTATGTTTGCCCTTAAAGGGCCAGTTATATCTAGTATGCTCTACGTACAGAGTGCAGGGTTCAGGAGTGCATTACATACAGAGTCCAGGATTATACTACACACAGAGAGCAAAGTTTAGGATTAGGCTACTCACAGTGCTTAAAATTCAGGATCACACTATGTACAGAGTGGCGAGTTGAGGACTGCATTAGGTACAGAGTGGCGAGTTGAGGACTGCATTAGGTACAGAGTGGCGAGTTGAGGACTGCATTAGGTACAGAGTGGCGAGTTGAGGACTGCATTAGGTACAGAGTGGCGAGTTGAGGACTGCATTAGGTACAGAGTGGCGAGTTGAGGACTGCATTAGGTACAGAGTGGCGAGTTGAGGACTGCATTAGGTACAGAGTGGCGAGTTGAGGACTGCATTAGGTACAGAGTGGCGAGTTGAGGACTGCATTAGGTACAGAGTGGCGAGTTGAGGACTGCATTAGGTACAGAGTGGCGAGTTGAGGACTGCATTAGGTACAGAGTGGCGAGTTGAGGACTGCATTAGGTACAGAGTGGCGAGTTGAGGACTGCATTAGGTACAGAGTGGCGAGTTGAGGACTGCATTAGGTACAGAGTGGCGAGTTGAGGACTGCATTAGGTACAGAGTGGCGAGTTGAGGACTGCATTAGGTACAGAGTGGCGAGTTGAGGACTGCATTAGGTACAGAGTGGCGAGTTGAGGACTGCATTAGGTACAGAGTGGCGAGTTGAGGACTGCATTAGGTACAGAGTGGCGAGTTGAGGACTGCATTAGGTACAGAGTGGCGAGTTGAGGACTGCATTAGGTACAGAGTGGCGAGTTGAGGACTGCATTAGGTACAGAGTGGCGAGTTGAGGACTGCATTAGGTACAGAGTGGCGAGTTGAGGACTGCATTAGGTACAGAGTGGCGAGTTGAGGACTGCATTAGGTACAGAGTGGCGAGTTGAGGACTGCATTAGGTACAGAGTGGCGAGTTGAGGACTGCATTAGGTACAGAGTGGCGAGTTGACTGCATTAGGTACAGAGTGGCGAGTTGAGGACTGCATTAGGTACAGAGTGGCGGATTCAGGGGAGCGCTACGTACAGAGTGGCGGATTCAGGGGAGCGCTACGTACAGAGTGGCGGATTCAGGGGAGCGCTACGTACAGAGTGGCGGATTCAGGGGAGCGCTACGTACAGAGTGGCGGATTCAGGGGAGCGCTACGTACACAGTGGCGGATTCAGGGGAGCGCTACGTACAAATTGCAGTTCCAGGAGTGCCCTATATACAGAATATAGGGTTTAGGGGTGCACTAAGTACAGAGTGCAGGGTTTAGGAGTGCGTTACGTACTGAGTGCAGACTTCAGGGGTGTGCTACATGCAGTATGTAGGGTTTAGGGGTGCACAGTGCGCAAACCCCAGGCCCTGTGTTTAGTGACAGTGAGCCGTGAGAGCTGGAGGTGGTGGAATAGAGCTCCACTGGTAAAACTGGGTGCGAGAACCACACGATAAAACCTGATGGGCCATATTTTGCGGGCCTTGTGTTTGACATATGCAGTTTAGACAAATTGGATGCAAATGGACAGCTGGTCTGTTTACACCTGACCACCCATACAGCAGAGCATCCTTTGTCCATGTCCGTTCTTCAAAAACTGAGCAAACACGGACCTGTCATCCACCCGCTCTGCTCAGCTCTGCAGGGGATCAGCTGGCATATCCCCTGCTGAGAAAAGCAGATTCCGCCCCATGTGAAAAGGGCTTTAGACACAGCAGTGGCCAGCTGGCTTTTTATGGCCATTTTCTACCATATGTACTGTGCTGAGCAGCCTTGCCCAGAGCAATCCCAACGCATTGACAAGGCAATTTGCCTTCCATCCTATTCAGTTCACACCACTGCGCAGCAAAAAAAAAAAGGGTAGGACATGCTGTCCTTTTTTATTTAGTGCAGGGTGTCACGACGCAGTACACCGTATCACAACCCACTGCAGTGACTAAAGAATGAATTTCCACTTTGGAACATAAATAAAGTAAACACTGTGATGCATAATTTACAATGCAGCAGTACTTCTCCCTTTACAGCGCACACCAGGGGCCGCAGTATTACATGGCCGCTGATGTGAACAAGCCCTGAAGTTCCTACTCTGTGCCCGTCATCCTTGTCCTTATTTCAGCACACAATGAGTCATTGGCCCCATACAAGTATGCCGACAGACACTTCCAATGGCTAAAATGAGTTACTTAGCAAGTTAGTTCTGAAGCTGTCACTTTTAATAACACGCTGCTGTGTTTCTGTCCCAACTGGTTCCTTTTTAAAGGACATTTTTCAAAATCATAAACACGTCGCCCTTATGTGATGTGCAGCCTAAGCCTGGATAAGTGGAGGTATTAAGAGTCACTAAGTTCCAGCCCTGGACTGAAGTATTGGGATCAATAAGGTGCTGCCCGGGGCTGCAACCTACAGCAGAGATGACGGCAATAATTGTCAATTTATTGCTGCTTTAAAGCATGAATACGTTATTTTTTAAAAACATTTTTGCACACAGACCCCTCATAAAGTCAGGCGAGGCTTCGTGTAAAGTAAATGCGTTGCTGATGTTGGCATCCACAGTGCAGGGTTTCTGTGAGTCACAATGTCAGGTTTGAGTCACGTCGCCCAGAACTGGAGCATCACATGACCTGCTAATTACAGTCTACAGGCTCAGTTTATCAGACTCTTCAGCTGTTCGTGCTTCAATTTTTTTTATTCATTCTGCGATTCGATCAAAATTATCAAATCAGCAAAAAAAATCAAATAGCCATAACTTCCCTTCCAGGTACTTCATGCAGTGCCCATACCACTACTTTGATGAATCCATCAGATGGGGGTGCTGGCATAAATATGCCCTTCCAGGAAGTGTTATAATTATAGTCAGTTAGACAACAGACACACACAAACTGCTCCCAGTGTATATAATATGAGAAGCCCCTCCTAATAGCCATGCCATCTGACATCTTTCACCCCGCCCACCAGGGCTTAGTCCAGTGATGGCGAACCTTGGCACTCCAGATGTTTTGGAACTACATTTCCCATGATGCTCATGCACTCTGCAGTGTTGTCGAGCATCATGGGAAATGTAGTTCCAAAACATCTGGGGTGCCAAGGTTCGCCATCACTGGCTTAGTCATAGTCTCTACACAGCTAAACCCAGGTGGGCAGGGCAAAATGCGTCAGTGGCATAGCTATCGAGTGGAACATGGGCTGATACAGCTTCTTGTATTATGTACATTCTAAGCTGTTGGTGTATGCCCCTTTTCTATCTTTTGCTCATAACTTTGCTTCAGATCAATTTCGACTCCATTTCGATCGGATTCAATCAGATTGAATTGATAGGCCAGGGTGGAAATTGATTCGCTTCAATAGGCAGCACTGAGATATTTTGTTCGTGAATACAACCGTTGAGGTTACATGGTGGAAACAGCGATTCAATTGATAATTTACAATCATAAGTTCCAATTTTATCTTCACTATCAATCAAAATCAACTTCCCTGCATGTAGCATGTTGATCGAAATTGCTGTCCGCTAAAGATCGATTATTCTGATCAGAAGAGATTGATCGCAAAAGAATTATCGACGTGTGTGGCCATCGTTCTGCCCCAACTTAAAGGGGTTGTAAACCCTCAGCGGTTTTCATCTTAATGCATTCAGGTGAATAACCATCTTTAGTGTAGCAACCGCCCCCCCCCGTGCCCCCGTTTTACTTACCTGAACCCTGTCCAGCGCCGGGAGCGAGCACATCCACTCCCGCTAGTGTCTTCAGTCCTGACTGAGTAGATTGAAGGCAGCGCAGCCATTGGCTCCCGCCGCTGTCAATCAAATCCAATGACGGGGCCGAGTCCTGCTTTGTGTGTCCATAGACGCAGAAGCGGGACCTCCCCACCTGTGGCATGTTGATCGAAATGGCTGTCTGCTGTAGACAGATTATTCTGATCAGAAAAGAATTATCAAAGTGTATATGGCCATCGATCCACCCCAATTTAAGGCTCATACACACACTATAAGAACACTTTCATCCAAAGAATGATCTACGATTTTCTGATAGTGTGTACACAAATTTCGATGAGCTGATTCCGACTTTCCAAGCGAAAATTTCTAAAAAGGACAAACCAAAATTTTTCTTGTTTGGAAACTCACGAATCAGAAATAAAAGATTGCGCATGATCAGAAACAATAAACAAGAAAATAAGAGCCTGTCGTATGAAAATGTTCGTACATTACTTCCTTCCTTGGTTCCAGCTGTGAAATAACGGGGAAAATCGGACGATCTTGCGCCCGATTTTCTTATAGTTTGTACCCCACTTTACCCTCCCCATTACTTGACTAAATATTTCTTAAAGAGGTTATAAACCCCCCCCCCCCTCCCCCCCCGAACAAAATAAAACCTGTAAGACAGTCTTAATGAGCTAGTATGCTTAGCATACTAGCACATTATGAAATACTTACCTTCGAACAAAGCCCTACAGTGGCGCTTCCACACCGCTGAGATGGCTGACATCTTCCCCGGGGTACAAAGAGTTTACTAAATACACAAATTCTCACACAACTGAATAAAAATTTGGAAGTGATGTAATATATTGTATTCCTGTTGTATTTTCGGACAAAAACTGTACTAATTAAACAAAAATCATACGAACTGATACTGTACAAGAAAATTTTTCAAGTTTGTTCCATCATAAAATTTCAAACGAAAGCTGCGTACTACTGATCCGATTGTTGTAAATCGCTTTGAAAGCGGTATGTATTCTGATCGGGTGTACAGTAGAGCTGCACAATCGTTAAAAAATCGTGATCTCGATGCAACCCCTCTGACGATCTCTATTGCAGTGTTTGCCGATTCTTTCATATAGCAAGTGGAGAGACTTATCTGCTCACTCAGCTGTCAAAAGAAAACATCTGGACAGTCTGCCAAGTTTTTAAGATGAAACATTGTAACTAACTCTTCCTTCTTAGATCAAAGGGAAACTTCTGTGTGTAAAGAAAAAAAAATGCAGGCAGTCTGCCAAGTTTTTAAACCACGTGTAAATGCAGGAAGTTTAAAGCGGGAGTCCGCCGGGAGTTCCGCCGTTTTTTGTTTTTTTTTAAAAGCCAGCAGCTACAAATACTGCAGCTGCTGACTTTTAAAATAAGGACACTTACCCGCCCAGCGCGCCCGCGAGGTCGGCACCCGAAGCCAATCTCTCGATCATCTCTCGGGTGCTGCCGCCGCCATCTTGGGTATGGGAATCAGGAAGTGGAGCCTTTCGGCTTCATTTCCCGGTTCCCTACTGCGCATGCGCGAGTCGCGCTGCGCAATAAGGATGGTCCCGCTGCCTCTGGGATCCATGTGTTTCCCAGCAGGCAGCGGGGGACTTTCGGAAAGGGGCGTAATCTACGCCCCTTTCCGCAGATAGCTATGCCGGAAGTGGGTGCAGATACCTGTACTGTACAGGTACCTGCACCCCCCTCCCCCCTGAAAGGTGTGTGTGTGTGTGTGAATGTGTGTATATATATATATATATATATATATATATATATATATATATATATATATATATATATATATATATATATATATATATATATATATATATATATATATATATATAATTTTTTTTTTTTTTTTAGCAGAGACCCTAGGGAATAAAATGTCAAATTCTGCGATATTTTATGTCACACTGTATTTGCCCAGCGGTCTTTCCAAAGCAATTTTTTGGGAAAAAATACACTTTTTGTTTTAATGTGAAAGATGTTACGCCACGAGAATCGAGATCTTTATTCTAAGCAAAAAAAATTGTGATTCTCATTTTAGCCAGGATCGTGCAGCTCTAGTGTACAGGACACAATACTGATATCCAATCAGTTTTTTACCAGCTGCGTGAAATTTTTTAGTGTTGTCCATCAGGTTTTTGGCAACAAGAGGCAAAGGGTTAACACAATTTACCCAATTGTAACACTGCTTTTTCCTATGAAAAGTAAATCTGTGTTCATTAGGTTTTTAATTAGTGACTGTAATTTCCACTAGATAAAATCCAAGCCGTTGATCTAAAAAAAAAAAAAAAAAAAAAAAAAGGTTTCATTAAACATGAGATTAAGAACGGTAATATTTTCCAGTGCCGCCTGTTCTCTGTAAACACATTCCCCGCTGGTCCTCTGTTTAGCAAAGATTTTATTTTTTATTATATATATATTTTTTTTTTTAAGCAGAGCCGTCCATTTTACTATTAAATGTAAAAATAATTACTTTTTTTTTTGCTCAATCTGTTTAAATAAAGCAATATTTTATTTGTTTTGTCCTCGGCCGGCATTAGATAGTTTGAATAATCCACAGCCGGGATTAAAGGATCATTTCTGCTGAGATTGAGTAGCTGTGTGTGAGAGGCGGCATTAGACCAGCTTGGGAAGGTTTTCCTTTCTGCTATTGTGGAGAGTGGGATACCGGGAGCAGAAAGGCTTTACTGTGTAGGGTTTCCCATGTGACTTCTTCAATGGTAATTGTTAAATGTTTGGAGATGTTTTTTGTCTGGCCATCCATGAGGGAAAATGATCTTTTTTTTCCTCCAAGTGTCCTCTGTGTAGGAAGATGTATTAGTTTCCTGAATAGCATATCTGCTCACTTCAACTCAAATTAGACAAGTTTGCAAAGAAAACCATTCAATTTTCCTCTTTTCTTCGTCGTCTGAAATACGTACTGAGATCATAAAGGGTTCCTGCATTATGGGGTGTCAAACTCCACTTTTACAGGAATTTGACTTTTTTCCAGCCTCTATACAGCCCCTATTTTAGCCTATGCGTCCTATGCGTCCTATGCGTACAGATAGGTGTTTAGAGGGAGGAAATAAAAATCACGGAGTGTTCAGGAGAGGAGCTTTTCACAGAAAAAAAACACAGAGCGCGCCTAAACGTCTGTAAATGTTCCTAAATTCTAGGTGCATTCAGCACTTGAGCATTCATTCAATCCAATGGGCAAAATAAATTATTCTAGCCTATTGAATAAATGAACACCCAAACGTGTGATGCACCTAAGCTAAGCGCGTTTGCAAAATGTGGCTTTAGACGCCTTTTTCCTAAGCTGCATTTTCCTCCCCCAGAGCAACAATGTCCAACAACTTCCTGTGTGCAAGAGGCCTTAGTGATTTATATATATATATATATATATATATATATATATATATATATATATATATATATATATATATATATATATATTAAAAAAAATTATTTATATATAGTGCAACGGATCAAAAAACTCACAGATCGGATCGTGTCACGAATCAGATCATTTTTTGGATCAGCAAATAATAATTGAATTTGCAAAAACCTGTGAAAATTCCACCACTATATATTCCCCACTGTAATATCCACTTCTCCCCCACTGCAATATTCTCTGAGTATTGGCTGGGGTTTACGGCAGAGTATTGGCCGGGGGTTTACGGCAGAGTATGGCAGTCACAGAGCAGGGCTGTGGGCACTACAGATCCAGCCCACAGCACTGCTGACACCGATCTCTCCCCTCCACTGTACAGATCAGTACAGAGAGGGGAGGGAGGAACCGGCATCATGACATGACCCCAGTTTGTTTACAAGTGATCGCTCTGTCATTTGACGGAGCGATCGCATTGTAAACGGCCTGGGTGTAGAAAGATGGCCGCCACTTTGGAGCTAGGTGGAAGCCACGGCCTTTCCGCTCCGAGCAGGATGAGTGTGTCTATGAGAATGTTTGACCATCCTTCCAGAAGCGCATTTGTGAAGTCAGGCACTGATTATGGACGAGAAGGTCTGTTTCAGTCTCTGCTCTAATTCATTCCAAAGGTATTCTATCTGGTTGAGGTCAGGACGCTGTGCAGGCCAGTCAAGTTTCTTCACCCCAAACTTGCTCATCCATGTCTTTATGGACCTTGCTTTGTGTACAGGTCCAAATCGTTTGGTGGAGGGGGGATTATGGTGTGAAGTTGTTTTTTCGGGGTTGGGCTTGGCCCCATAGTTCCAGTGAAGGAGCACCAGTCAAGGTCCATAAAGACATGGATGGGCTAGTTTGGGATGGAGGAACTTGATTGGCCTGCACAGAGTCCTGACCTCAACCCGATAGCACACCTTTGGGATGAATTGGAGCGGAGACTGCGAGCCTGGCCTTCTTGTCCAACATCAGTGCCTGACCTCACAAATGCACTTCTGGAAGAATGGTCAGACATCCCCATAGACACACTCCTAAACCTTGTGGACAGCCTTCTCAGAAGAGTTGAAGCTGTTATAGCTGCAAAGGGTGGGCCAACTCAATATTGAACCCTACAGACTAAGAATGAGATGACAGTAAAGGTCATGTGCGTGTAAAGGCAGGTGTCCCAATACTTTTGACAACATGATGAATATAGAAGAGGATCCCAAATTTTGCTGGGAATGTGCAGGAACTCTTGTTGGGATCCTTGGCTTTTCTGAGATTCTTGGCTAGAAGGCCAATTTTATGTCATTCTTGCTGAGGCAAGCCCAACTAGGTGTAAGATAATAAGAGTATTTCGCTTTTATGCTGGGATTTTTCATACAAAGTTTGTTTTAATGACAGAGATTCTTTAATGGTTGTATTTAGATGTTATCCTAAATAATTTGATAGAGAGCTTTGTGGTTTTAGGGCTGTAGATTTCCTAATTAATAGTTTCAACTGAATGGAAACAAATATCTTCACTCGTTGAGTATTGACTTATGAGGATGTTGTGTATGGTAAACATAGCGGTGGAAATGCGGGATCCTCCGTGCATGGCTGCTTTTCAGTATCATGTTTTTGTTTTTGGTGTGTCTTTTCCTCCCTCCCTCTTTCTTCTTCTAGTCTTTACCTTTCTCTCTTCTTTTTTTCCTGTTTTATTTTTTAATTTTTTTTATGGACCTTTGTGCACTGGTCCAAATCGTTTGTTGGAGGGGGGATTATGGTGCGGGGTTGTTTTTTCAAAGGTTGGGCTTGGCCTCTTATTTCCAGTGAAGGAACTCTTAAAGCGGGAGTAAACCCGCAGATGTTTTTTTATTTTTTTTTCTACCTGCAAAGGAAAAGGCATAATGAGCTAGTATGCACCACATACTAGCTCATTATGAAATACTTACCTTAGAACGAAGCCCCGACATCTGGCCCGATACATGCCGAGGGAGCTGACATGCTCCCTTGTCGTTTCTTCCGGGTATTGCGGCTCCGGTGCTGTGAGTGGCCGGAGCCGCGATATCGTCACTCCTGCGCATGCGCGTGGGAGATTTCATCCCGGCCGGCCGGACACTGCCGGGCTTTCAGCCGAGAATCCCCTTGTGCGCATGCGCCGCTGCAGTCAGCGGCGCATACCGAGGGGAATATCTCCTAAACCGTACAGGTTTAGGAGATATTTTTTTTTACCTACAGGTAAGCCTTATTATAGGCTTACCTGTAGGTCAAAGTCAAAAAAATGAGTATACAACCACTTTAAGGCATCAGCATACCAAGACATTTTGGACAATTTCATGCTGCCAACTTTGTGGGAACAGTTTGGGGATGGCCCCTTCCTGTTCCAACATGACTGGCACCAGTGCACAAAGCAAAGTCCATAAACACATGGATGAGCAAGTTTGGGGTGGAGGAACTTGACTGGCCTGCACAGAGTCCTGACCTCAACCCTATAGAACACCTTTGGGATGAATTTGAGCGGAGACTGCGAGCAAATCCTTCTCATCCACATCAGTGCCTGACCTCACAAATGTGCTTCTGGAAGAATGGTCAACATTCCCATAGACACACTCCTAAATCTTGTGGACAGCCTTCCCAGAAGAGTTAAAGCTGTTATAGCTGCAAAGGGTGGGACATCTCAATATTGAACCCTACAGACTAAGACTGGGATGCCATTAAAGTTCATGTGCGTGTAAAGGCAGGCGTCCCAATACTTTTGGTAGTATAATGTAAGGCCTTGTACACCGCTGCTGGCAAATGGATGTTTAGGAGCAGGTGGCCATTTTTTTCAGCTGCTTCTGAACTCTCCTCTGTCCTCCTATCAGTACATGTACACGGGGGAGTTTAGAGTTTATAAGCAGTTGAGTTTAGAGGCTTTTTTTGGAACGCAAAAAAAGGGTTCAGAAGCTGAATTTACAGGCATTTCAAGCGCCAAATGCTTCTAAACACGATAACTCGCGTTTAACTGCGTTTTCGTTTACAGCCATTTTTCATTTTTGGCTATTTTGAAGAAAAAAAAATTATATATTTTTTAATGCTTGCCAAAATGTGATCTCTTGCATGACCTTATTTTATGTATATCTCGTGTGTGTATAAGTGTGTGTGTATATATATAAAATATTGTGTGTGTGTGTGACTCTTTACTCGTTTTTATCTTTGTACCAATAAAATGATTATCGTTACACAGGATTTATATAACGCCAGCAGTTTGCGCAGTGCTTTACAATATAAAGGGAGACAATACAAGAGGGTTAGGAGGGCCCTGGTCCTGCAAGCTTACAATCTAATAAAATAGAATTTTGTGTGTGTGTGTGTGTGTATGTATATATATATATATATATATATATATATATATATATATATATATATATATATATATATATATATATATATATATATATATATATATATATATATGGGACTTTGGTACAGTTAGTCCTAGAATTTATCAGTTAGGGGTGGCTATTCTATAGTAACCAATCCAGTTCTCCCATTCATGTTTTCATGCAGGTTGAAAGGGAGAAGCTGGTTGGTTGTTACAGAAACGCTTTGTTTTTAGACACAATAAAGATGGAGGCTCATTGGTTCATGTACTCTTTTTCACATTGAAAATAAACAGCAATGTGGTTGTACTGAGATCCCCCAGATACTAATTCACCTGAAAATGAGAACTGGCTGCTGCTATCTGACTTGCCGATATATCTGTATTATTTCTTCCCAACCGTTTTTAAAAATAAAAATAAATAAGCCCCAAATTTTTAAAATGGTATTTGACTCCCATTATATACATTAGCTGACAGGGTTTTATGACAGATAAGACTCTCTTAAATGCTTCCTCCTGTCTGTCGGCTGTCATGTACACTGAGCCGCGCATGCGCAGCTCTTTATTCACTTATAGCACCGGATCTGTACTGTGGCGATATGACGTCTGTGCGCATCTAAAAGCGGCCAGACAGACAGAACCTGGATGGAAGACCAGGTGATGATGGAAGCATCTGGGACCAGCAAGAACGCTGCCACGGCAGTGCTGGAGGGCAATGTTGGACAGTTGGATCTGTCGTAATCTATTTGTATGCAGTGCATACTAGCACATTATGGCATCAACCTACAGGGGGCCCATTTATTTTATTTTTTTGGAGCCTGTAAAGCCTTGCACCAGTCGATCAGCAAATCTGTCGGTGTATTTTTGTGCCCATACATCCTGTATGGACAATCGGATACACTAACGGGAAGAATCAATGAACTACCACAGTGTGTTACTGGCCAGAACACCAGCTGAAAACAGAGTGAAAGAAAACTAATGCAGCCATTGCATCCATTGGTAAGCTGCAATATATTACACTTTTCGTTTTGGGTCTAATACTGCTTTGAAGTGTTACTGAACCCACAACAGTAAAATCAGTGTCTATATGCAGTGAAGCATGTTTGTTATACTCTGTGGAACCTAAGGGGTTAATCCTCTAAATTGTGTAAAAGGCTGTTTCGTCCTGTCTTCTCGGATCCTCCCTTTCTTCCATTGTCCCTAAACCATCTGTTGATAATATGGCCTTGGGGGCACTCTGCATATGCTCAGTTTGGTGTGTATTACTAGAGAGTTGGGGGGGGGGGGGCAGAATGCATGTGATCACCGTTATTGGTAAACACAGTGTAGCCGTGGGAAACTAGTTGTCCTCTGTTCCAGCTACTGCAACTGTGGTGTGTGTCATTGTTTGCATGGAGTATTCAATAAATGGACTTCAGTCACGTCGGTGTGCAGCCAATTTCTTCCTTCATGCATGTGATCAGCACAGGGCCAATCTGCACTGTCCAGACAGAGGGTTAGGACAGTCAGAGTAGACTGAAACTCCTCCTACACACTTTAACCAGACCTGATAGAAGTCACAAGACTGCTATATGCTGCTGATGAGAAAAGCTATTTAGCAGTTTATATTTACTAAAATAATTGCATTTCCATTTTCTGTGTACTGTGGGGAGATCAGATATAGTGAATGCAGGGTCCGGGGTTTAGTAACACTTTAAAGAGGAGTTCCCCTTAAAAAAAAAAAAAAAAAAAAGAAAAGTCAGCAGCTACAAATACTACAGCTGCTGACTTTTAATAATCGGACACCTGTCCCGGGGTCCAGAGATACGGTAAACGAAGCCCCGCTCGTTACTCCCCTCCACTCGGTGGTGCCAGCATTCTAACTATGGGCACCCGGCTGGGGCTTCACATCTGCGCACCCACTGCGCATGCGCAAACGACGGCCGGACAGTCATCTGGGACCTGTCACGTGTCCCAGATGGCTGACAGGAGGGAGGGGGCAGAGCTGAGCCCTTCCTGCGCCGAGAAGCGACGTCAGGAGCCCAGGCACTGAAGGAGGCAGACTACGAGGGACACCCGGCAACAGCCATTTAGAGGTGAGTTAAAGAAAAAAAAATTTTTTTTTTTTTTTAGAAATTTTCATGAAAGTAATTCTTTTCTGTGCAACACCACTTTAAGCTAAGGCGGGGTCCACACTACTGCGAATTGGATGAGGGTTTCCCCGTGTCCAATTCGCATGACAGGAGACTGCCCGGGTCTCTATCTCGGGGGGGGGGGGGGGGGGGGGGGGTCTTGTGCGTTTTTGGCTCCATTTCAGGGCTGAATTCAGGCAAAAATTTGTCCCTGAAACATAGAACTGGCGCATCGGGCCCCCTGCTGCGAGCCGCATCCCTCGGCACTGTGAACCCGGCCTTAAGGTCTACAGTTGCCTAGTTGTCAAGTGGCAGCAATCTGAGGCGCTTTCTGAATACTGAATTAAATGTGTTGGATAAAATTCAGATTAAACGTGGACTGAGCAGACTTTCCTGACTTTAGTGTAGTTGCAGTGTTTGCTGAATCTCATTAGCCGTTTGCTGGATGATGATGCATGTTGCTGGAAGCTGCTCTTCAAATTTATGTTGTGCTGTAAACACGAGACGGGCCTGGAAATGGCACTCGGAAGGCTCTGCCTTTGATCTCTGTATCAATTACACATACTCAGGATCTAAGAAGGCACCAACTGGTCACATGCCCTGAAAGTGTGCCATTTTATCATCCTTCACAAAGTGGATAGGTTAACAAAATAGTATAAGAGAGGAAGGCGGCGGCACCGATAGTCATCATATTGGGGAAAACCTCATGCAGACCGCTAAGAGGCTCACTTGTAGCCCAAATACAGACCAATTAACAGCTTCCCCGACCGGCCTCACGCAGATATGACTGCCTGCAGAACAGTACGATCGTGTACCTGTATATTGCCCTTTAAGAGGTAGCTTGCGGGCACGCGCCAGGAGCTTCATGAGCGTGATCACAGGTCCCACGGGCTCTATGTCCGCGAGGGTACCCACAATTGTCTCACGGAGAGGAAG